>NW_026997467.1:0-51257 GCF_035044405.1 Drosophila montana
TTTGGTCCACAACTTTTTTTAACCAATCGATTTTTAATTTGTTTGAATGCCAATTGATAGTAGGCATCCGTAAGAATTCAAAAAGGTATAACATTTCAAAATCAGACGTTATTTAGCCGAGATATTCAAAAAAAAATCATCAAAAATGTTTTGATTTTCGAATCGACCCCGATTTTGAGAAAAAACGTGATGTAACCCCTTGCCATTTTGCCGATTTCAGTCAAAATTTAGATTTTCAATTTTTTGATGCCAATCAATAGTACTGATTCTTACGAGTCCAAAATGGTATAAAATTCCTAAATCGGACTTTATTTGGCCGATATATACCAAAAAACCATTAAGAAAGGTTGACTTGACAAGCGAATTGTTTTTTGGTCCACAACTTTTTTTAACCAATCGATTTTTAGTTTGTTTGAATGCCAATTGATAGTAGGGATCCGTAAGAATTCAAAAAGGTATAACATTTCAAAATCAGACGTTATTTAGCCGAGATATTCAAAAAAAATCATCAAAAATGTTTTGATTTTCGAATCGACCCCGATTTTGAGAAAAAACGTGATGTAACCCCTTGCCATTTTGCCGATTTCAGTCAAAATTTAGATTTTCAATTTTTTGATGCCAATCAATAGTACTGATTCTTACGAGTCCAAAATGGTATAAAATTCCTAAATCGGACTTTATTTGGCCGATATATACCAAAAAACCATTAAGAAAGGTTGACTTGACAAGCGAATTGTTTTTTGGTCCACAACTTTTTTTTACCAATCGATTTTTAATTTGTTTGAATGCCAATTTATAGTAGGCATCCGTTAGAATTCAAAAAGGTATAACACTTCAAAATCAGACGTTATTTAGCCGAGATTTTCAATTTTTTGATGCCAATCGATAGTACTGATCCTTACGAGTCCAAAATGGTATAAAATTCCTAAATCGGACTTTAGTTGGCCGATATATACCAAAAAACCATCAAGAAAGGTTGACTTGACAAACGAATCGTTTTTTGGTCCACAACTTTTTTTTACCAATCGATTTTTAATTTGTTTGAATGCCAATTTATAGTAGGCATCCGTTAGAATTCAAAAAGGTATAACACTTCAAAATCAGACGTTATTTAGCCGAGATTTTCAATTTTTTGATGCCAATCGATAGTACTGATCCTTACGAGTCCAAAATGGTATAAAATTCCTAAATCGGACTTTATTTGGCCGATATATACCAAAAAACCATCAAGAAAGGTTGACTTGACAAACGAATCGTTTTTTGGTCCACAACTTTTTTTAACCAATCGATTTTTAATTTGGCTTTTGATCCAAAAGCCTCCTCTGTCTCTTTATTACTCAATGGGCATGTGTGAATTTAAAATTTTTTGGACGCGCCTTTCTTTTTTATGATTTCGGGTTTGGATTGCTGAATGACTATTGACCCCTTATTACCCGCAGCAGCCCGTTAGGCCGAAAGAGTAAATGTTTGGCAAGCACCTGCACTTGCATATGTAGATCAAGTGACTGCTCACTTAAATGATTTAATGACCAGTGCGAATGTGTTCAAAAATTAAAATCTTTAAAATATTCAAATATACCAAATACAAACAAGAGGTTCTAGTCGGGAGCTCCCGACTAGGGGATTCCCTGAACCCTATTCTTCCAACACCAAATGCAGATCCCGCTACGCGCTCGTTTGATTTAGTAGTAATAAATAAAAATGAAAAGAAAAAAAAAATTGTTCCCTTGGCTGGGTTCGAACTCGCAACTAACCGCACCACCACTTGCCGCTGCCTCTACTCAAGGGCCACACCAATAACTGAGCTTTATTAAGAAAAAAAAAAACCAATTAAAATATCAGCACAGAAAACAATACAATCGCAATTGCAAAACTGTTGATAGAATACAAAGCAGACGCGCATGTATGTGTGTGTACATGTATACAGAAATTCATGGAATTTGCGCTACCTGCTGCTAACACGTGCGCACATAACCTTTGTGTTTCTAAGCCAAACTTAATGAAATTTCCGACAGTACATCTTATTGTGCCATAGAATATTTGTATATTCTCGAAAAGTCAATTATATATAAATTATGGCTTAAATTTGTGGGAAATACAAGTTGGTTTATTAACTTGATTTATAGCTTTGTGGTGGAAGCGGGGAGGTGGCGATAGGTATTAAAAAAAAAATTTACTTGATATAACTATTCTAGAAGCTACATGTCAAGTTTAGTGACTCTAGCTTTTACTATTAACCAAAATTGCTCAAAAACCAGGATTTCGATATCGATTTGTATCAATTACTTGGAATCGGGGCAAGTTATCGAATATCGGAAACAAACTCGATCTGCGCATGGACTAGGAGGACCTACAGCTAAAATTTAAAATATCTTGCTCTTATAGTTTCCGAGAGCCTTGCGTTCATACATACGGACGGACGGACGGACACAAATACGTTATACACTCTTTACCCATTTTCAATGGGTTCAGGGTATAAAAAGTATTATAAAAGCATTACTTGCTGCCGCCTCTACTCAACAGCCACACCAATAATTGAGTTTTATTGAGAAAAAAACGGATTAACATAGCAGCACAGAAAACAATACAATCGCAATTGCAATGCTGTTGATAGAATTCAAATCAGACGCGTATGAATGTGTGTGTGTACATGTATACAGAAATTCTTGGAATTTGCGCTAGCAGCCGCAAACACGTGGGCAGCCAAAACACATTTTCTTAACCGATCTTGATGAAATTTTTAGCAGTACATCATATTTTAATAAAAAAAATTTCCTATATTCTCAAAATGACAATTGCATTTAAATTAAGGCTAATATTGATGGACAGCATAAATTTGTTTATTAACTTGATTTATATCTATGAGGTAGTAGCAAGGAGGTGGTGATAGCTATAAAATAAAAGATACTTGATACATATGTACATATATTCTATTCTAGAAGCTACATGTCATATTTGGCGACTCTAGCTCTTATTATTTACCAAGATTGCAAGTCTCTAGCTCTTATAGGTTCTCAGACCCTTGCGTTCATACATACGGACATACGGACGGACGGACGGACAGACGGACAGACAGACGGACCAAGACCAAGATTGCAAGTCTCTAGCTCTTATAGGTTCTCAGACCCTTGCGTTCATACATACGGACATACGGACGGACGGACGGACAGACGGACAGACAGACGGACATGGCTAGATCTACTCGGCTATGGATGCTGATCAAGAATATATATACTTTATAGGGTCGGAGATGCTTCCTTCTGCCTGTACATACATTTGCTCAAATACATTATACCCCTTTTACCCATTTTTAATAGGTTCAGGGTATAAAAATTATAATAAGAATTGTAAAATTGAGCGGAACCCTTTCTGTCCGATTACGGACAACACCGTAAAGCTTAAAATTATTTCCAAGATATTCAAGAAAATTAATGCAAAAACAACACAATTAAAGATGTAATTAATCTAAAGACTATGACATAAATTTCAAAATGGGTTGGTTTGGCTCTGATGGTCAATAAAGCAAAAATAGTTGATCACACAGAAGACATTCAAGCTCTGTAGATTTTACTTTTAATCTTAACAATTACAAGCGTTGCTCAGTTTTTCCTCACTATCGATGTAAAACATAATAAAACAAGCAAGAGGTTCTAGTCGGGAGCTCCCGACTAGAGGATACCATGAACCCTCTTATTCTTATATACACCAAATGCAGGTCGCGCTACGCGGCCGTTTGCTTTAGTAGTAATAAAGATCAATTAAAAAAAAAAAAAGTTCCCTTGGCAGGGTTTGAACTCGCAACTGACCGCATTACTTGCTGCTTCTACGCAACAGCCACACCAGCAAAAACAAAATAAAAATAGTTTCCTCGGCAGGGTTCGAAGTCGTAACTGACCGAGCTACTTTCCGCCGCCTCTACTTATTAGCTACACCAACGAAACCAACACAATCGCAATTGCAATGATGTTGATAGCATTCAAAGAAGACGCGCATGAATGTGTGTGTGTACATGTATACAGAAACTTGCGCTTGCTTCTGCACGTGTTTTTGCAGGCCAAAACACATTTTCTTCCGTGTTTCTTAACCGATCTTGATGAAATTTTCAGTAGTGGATGTTATTCTACTATAAAATATAAAAAATTGTGGCTTAATTACATAGGCAATACAAGTTGGTTTACTAACATGATTTATAGCTTTCAGGTGGCAGCGGGGAGGTAGCTATAAAATGAAAGATACTTGATATATATACATATTCTATTCTATAAGCTACATGGTCACTCTAGCTCTTATTATTTACCAAAATTGCTCAAAAAACAGGATTTCGATATCGATTTTTATCGATTATCTGAAACAAACTCGATCTGCGCGGGCACAAGGAGGACCTACAGCTAAAATTTCAAGTCTCTAGCTCTTATAGGTTCTGAGATCCTTGCGTTCATACATACGGACAGACGGACGGACGGACGGACAGACAGACAGACGGAGATGGCTAGATCGACTCGGCTGTTGATGCTAATCAAGAATATATATACTTTATGGGGTCGGAGATGCTTCCTTCTGCCTGTTACATACATACATTTGCACAAATACATAATACTTTCAGGACATAAATATACAAAGTCTGCAAGTAAAATTCGAATCTATAGAAGAATTCGAATTACAAACGAAAACAATAGAAATAATGAAGTCCTCATAAAATTCCCTGATCAATTTAAAAAATAAGTTTATTGATTTATCTACCAAATACAGTGACATATTTGGTTAGGAAACAACAGCAATTTCAAGTAATAATTTCTATAAACAGAAATTAAGACTAGCAGACACAACCCCAGTTTATATTAAAAATTACAGAAGCGCAGAGACGGAAAAGCCAGAAATAAACAGATAGGTTAATAAATAAATAAAAGATGGTATAGTGGAACCATCTATTTCTGAATATAAAAGCCCACATCTACTGGTACCCAAGACATCTGGCGTTTAGCAGTTGATTATCACCAGATAAATAAAAAACTTTTAGCAAACAAATACCCACTGCCAAGAATCGAAGAAATCCTAGGCCAATTAGGACGAGCAAAATATTTTTCATGTCTCGATTTTATGTCTAGATTCCACCAAATAGTATTAGAAGAGAAACCTATCAATATAACTTCATTTTCCAAGAGCTCCGGTTTTTATCGCTTCACGCGACTACCCTACGGCTAAAAAATAGCCTCAAATTCGTTTATGCGAATGATGACACTCGCATTTACCGGTCTTGAACCATCACAAGCATTTCCATACATGGATGACCTGGTAGTCAAAGGCAGTTCTGAACAGGACTTGTTTAGAAATTTATCATATATTTTTGATCTGTATAGAAAACACAACTTTAAATTAAATCAAGAGAATTATTCATTCTTCATGCATGAGGTTACATTCCTCGGCCATAAATGCACAGACCACGGCATCCTTCCGGATGATAAAGAGTATGATGTTTTAAAAAACTATCCAAGCCCTACTGATTCGGATAGTGTAGAATGTCCAATTCGAATGGACAAAAGAATGCGATGACGCATTTAATTACCTAAAAAAGGCACTAATGAAACCAACATTACTGCAATATCCTGATTTCAGCAAAGAATTTTGCATAACCACAGATGGAAGTAAACATGCATGTTGTGCTGTACTATTCCAAGAGTACAACGGTATTCATTTACCAATTGCATATGCGTCACGGGCTTTCACATAGGAAGAATGCAATAAATCAACTACAGAGCAGGAACTAGCTGCATTTCACTGGGCAATAAAATACTTCAGACCATATGTTTACGGCAGGAATTTCTTAGTAAAAACTGATCATAGGCCACTAATATTCTTATTTTCAATAAAACACCCAACTTCAAAACTAACAAGACTGAGACTAGTCTTAGAATTACACCATTTCACAGTAGAATATCTCAAGGAGAAAGACAATCATGTTGCAGATGAACTATCAAGAATAAATATAGGATCATTAAAAGAAATGAATAGAAACATAAGAATGGTACAAACAAGATCATCAAAAAGACAGAAAAACATATGCGCAGATGATAAAATAAAATTGCATAAAGATCAAAAAGAGGCCAAGGTCTATGAACTCGTTAGCAATAATGACGAAAAGAAATTTGTAAAACTAAAGTTCGGTGAATTAAATTGTTTACTTAAAAGAGGAAAACGAATCATTTCACAATTTTCAGTTAACGATTTGTACTCCAATAAAAAAATCGACTGAGGTAAATTTTTTCAAGGCCTTAATTCAGAAGCCGGAATATATAAAATTGTCAACTTACAGTTGTCACCAAATGAACAAATTTTCGAATTTGTATCATGAAATGAATTTAAAAATATGGGCAATAAATATTTAAATATCTTAAAAGTAGTAGCGCTACTACTAACAAAAGTGACACAAATAGACAATAATGACGAAAGTCAAATAAAAGCAATACTGTCGAAATATCATGATGATCCTATAGAAGGAGCCCATACAGGGACTACGCGTACCTTGTTAAAAATTAAGAAATACTATTACTGGCCCCAAATGACTTAGACAATTACAAAGTATGTGAAAACTTGTGTGAAATGCCAATTAGCAAAAACCACAACACATACTAAAGCCCCAATGATATTCACGAATACAGACACAATCGCAATCGGTCCAGTACCTCGTACGGATAATGTCAACGAGTACGCAGTTACCATAATATGTGATCTCACTAAATATCTAGTTCCAATACTTTTTTTTTTCCAATGTATTTTGTTTATTTTGAAATCTGGTATCCTGTTACTCTATGTTAGCAATGTTTATCAGAGTGACATAATTACTTAGCTTAGCGAAAATTGTGGATTTACAATTAGTTTAACAGATAAGACATATATACATACGTACACAGAAACATATTTAGAGGTATTTAATACAGTTTGTGACCTTTATATATGGATCGATTAGGTCAGTTGGGTGGGTCCTCTTCGGTCGCCTTCTTCTTCGCCTCCTTAGCAGGTTCCTTGCCACGACGTTAGGATGGTTGTGGAGCTTTGTTAAGTAGCTCGCTGCTTGCTTGTTGACTACGTCGCCCACCAGTTATTTTGCGCAAGGTTTTGGCTTGAATGATGCGAATTTTGTTCATGTGTGTTTTTGCAGCTATACCATAGACTTGGAGCCCATAACGCCACACAGGGGCAAGGATTACCTTGTAGATGAGGACTTTGTTTCGGAGCGAGAGTTTGTTGTTGGAGTTGAGGATCCAGCCCATTCACCTTATCTTTGATTTGATGTTGCTTGTTACTACAGAGACGTGCTTACTAAATGTAAGTCGCCTGTCGAGAGTGACTCCTAGGTATTTGTGTTGACGATTTTGCTCTAGAAGTTCACCATGGAGAAAAAGTCCGGGGCAAGAGTCCTTGCGTAGAGAATGGGTTCCATCTAAAAGTCCAGTTTTCAAATCGCATGAGGTACTCCTGCAGGAGGTCAGTTGCCACGTACACACATTTTTTCTTTGCAAGGATTGCCGTGTCGTCAGCAAAGGTGGCCGTGTGATTGCATTTGCTGTGGGCATTTCATGTGTAAACAGGCTGTATAACGTGGGACCCAAGACGCTGCCTTGTGGAACGCCCGGCTCTCTCAGTTAGGAAGCTCGCAATGATGCTAAATAACAGCGGATTTAATTTATCCTTACTTTTGGAGAGAAGACCTGCTTGCCACACCCGGTCGAAAGCTTGCTGGATATCGAGATATGCTGCCACCGCATACTCTTTTCTGTGGAAACCGTCTAGTATGAAGTTCACTTCCCGATGGAGTTGCACTGGTGTACCGTGCCTGAGTCGGAATCCAAACTGGAACTTCGGGATTGCATGTCTTATATCCGTACTTTCCACGATCCTTCCAAGAATGCATCTCTCTAGAATTTTTCCAAAGGCAGGTGGGAGGCTGATGGGGCGATAGGATTCCAGCTGGTTGGGAGGCTTTCCGCTCTTGTACAGCATAAAGATTTGCGCCTTCTTCCAGGCCGCTGGAAAGTGACCTAGTCGAAGACTGCATTAAAAATGGAGACAAGAAAAATCACCGCTTTGTAAGGTAGTAGCTTAATTGACTGGTTATCAAAGCAGTCTTCGCCGGGGGCTTTGCGGTTTTTAAGACTTTTGATCTTCTGCTTCACTTCGTGTACTGTGACTGGTGCCACAGGGAGGGACATTTGGAAGGGTTCCTCGAGGATTTGCGCGACTCTTTGTAGCCTGTTATGTGATGCAGTCTCGAACGGCGTGAAACGCTTCTTCAGATTGCTGGCGAAGGCTTCTGCTCTGTCCTTTGACGATCTGACCCAGGTGCCGTTGGCATGACGGACGGGAAACATTGGTGCAGCTTGCCGTTCATACTGCTTGGTAAGCTTCCAGAGCTTCTTCGCGAACCGATAGTACACTGTTGAGGCTGCCCTTGTATATAAAAGGGTCAATACAAGAAGGCGTACTTTGCCGGTTGTACGGAAAGTGGGTAGGTCTCCCAGTGGCCAAGACCTGGGATGAGCAGCTGGTGAGCGCTTCATGCAGCGCAATGCCTCTGTTGTCAGCTCTGTAGCTTCCTAGCACGTGTTTGGCATTGAAGTCGCCTCCAACTACGAATTAATGACCAAGGTGATCTAGGAGAGAATATGGTGGTAGATACACTGCAGCTACAGGTATTCCACCCAAAGGAGTTCCCACGCCACGATCCGAGGCGCATCTGGTCCGCTATTCTTTGCGGTAAGTGGGAAGACCGAGCTGTAGAGGATCTTGCGCGTCCTTTAGCTCCTTGATGCTGACTAGGATAGTTGCGACCGCGGCATTAAGTGCTGCGATCGACTGCTGGAGTCCTTGAAGGATGCTTCCGAGGGACGTGGCTTGCCCCTGAGATCCATGCTGTGGGTATTGGGGCTGCATTGTTGTAGCGGTGGGCTGTATGGTGCACAGGGGGGATTGGCACGCTTGTGCATTTTTCTGGTAAGAGTATACCACAGAGCTTGGCCTGGCATTGCTCCGAGTTCGTCCAATGGGGCTGGCCGCACCTACCGCATTGTGGCTGTTTGAGGCAATAGCTTTTAGTGTGGTCAAATTTATAGCAGCGATAACATTGCCTGATGATTATGTTCTTTCTCGGGAGCTCAACTTGGACTCGTTGACAGCCAATCTTGCTAATGCGAAGCGCGACCCTATTGTTAGGAGCCTGCCTTAGGTCTACATACCAGTAGTATGGCGAATAGTTTGTGGGGTCAGCATCAGCATCATTTGGAGGTAGCCTGCTCCCCCGGTTGTATAGGTTTGTCACAACGTGGCCGTGTGTTGCAATGGCACTTTCGATTTGGTTCCTGAGAGTAGAAACGGGCAAGTTTTTGACAACTGCGCGATACGGTATGTCCTCCGTGAGACAGAAGTGCGTGAACTGGACCCTAACCTCAGTGAGCTTGCGAATAATGGCTCTGTGAGTGTCAGAATCTTTCGCATAGATAATCAGGGCGCCAGGGAGGGACCTTAAATTCGAAGGCAGCTGGGCCAGCTGCCTCGTCGAGGGTCTGTTCCATTGCGACGATGTCAGGAACTATTATGGACCTGGGCTTGGGGACATTTTTTGCAGCATGAGGTTTGGCTTGAGCTAGCGGAACTTCGTCGGCAATTTCCATCTCGTCGTCTTCGATGTCAGAGGCTTCTTCCTGAGGCGCAAGTGGAGCATTTCTGTTCCCATTTGTCGGGGAGGCACTGGGAGCAGAGGAACTTTCACCTGCCTTGCTGGCCTTCCCGTTTTTTGTTGGTACTCTCCCTTTTTTGACGGCTCCGGCTTTGAGCGTTGTTACTCGCCGTTTTCTTGTTTCAGCCATTTGCTATTTGACCAGCGGTTCCCGGAAAGCTGGCATAATACCTTTGCTCCTTAGAGGGTGTGGAGCAGGGTTTTGGTTGCAATGAGCGCTGCAAGACGCAGCAGCTGGGGAAGAGCTTTGAGCACTATATGTAGTGACCGGGATGGGCTGGAAAGCAACATTGGCGGTTTTGGGGCGCGTTCCAATTGGCTCCAGTGGTGCACGGCTTGTACCAGTGGGGGCAGAGGTCCTGCAGCTGCTACTTGAGGTTGCGGTGGTTGTAGTTGTTGTGGTTGCTGTTGAGCTTACAATACCATGTTGCTGAAGTAGAAGCTGGTGCGTCTGACTCCATCCCTCAGGGATGTACAGGTGCGCCTCGTTCATGTCAACAGGTGGAGATCTACTTGCTTCAGTTAGCGGGGCTGGAAACCCCTGAACTTGATTGCTGTTGGCTTCAGGATTAGCTGGTGGTGGGATGTTGCTGATTACTGCATGACTGGTGCAGGTGTTGGCAGCAGGGATGCAGCAGGGATGTCTTCGTTTTTTAAGTTTGTATTTGCCATGGCAGCCTGACAGTTGTTTAAGCTGGCTGCAATTGTTGTCGCCAACTCGGCATTGTTATTGGCAGCACTGGCTTCGACAGCTCCATGTTTTTGCTTTTATGTCACTGTTTTTCAAGATTTTTGCGGAGCACAATACACACTGAACTTATTAGATGAAAAGCAAGGCAAGTTACAATATCAGTAGCAGATAAAAGTGCAAAAACAGTAGCTTAAGCAATATTTGAATATTTTGACCTAAAGTACAGTCCTATGAATACGTTCATAACGGACATGGATACTGAATACAAAAATTCACTTATAAAAGACTTAAGCAAGTATATGAAAATAAGTAATATACAATCAACAGCACATCATCACCAGACATTAGGTACAATAGAAAGAAGTCATCGAACATTTAACGAATACGTTCGTTCATACCTTTCGATCGACAAGGATGATTGGGATATATGGTTGAATTATTTCTCTTATTGTTTCAATACAACTCCATCTACAGTACATGAATATTGTCCCTATTAACTTGTTTATGGTAGACTACCTAGACAGTTCAACGAATTCAATAACTTAACAAAAATAGATCCTATTTACAATATAGATAATTACGCTAAAGAATTTAAGTATAGATTAGAAATAGCCTATAAAAGAGCAAAAACAATGCTTGAATTATTATAAAAAAAGACAAACGAAAATTAGAATATGATAAAAAACTAAATGATTTAGAACCAGAAATAGGAACTTTAGTTATGCTAAATAATAAAACAGCACATAAGCTAGAAAGTAAATATTTTGGACCATATAAGGTTATAAGCATATAAGATAGGAACAATATTACCCTAGATGTGGGAAAAAAGAAGCCGCTTGTAGTAAATAAGAAAAGGTTAAAATTATTCAAAAACTAATTTAGCTCCGGCAATATTTTCACGGTCTGATCAGCCATCTAACAATTTAAAAATTCAATTATCTTAACAACTTGAAAATTCAATCATTTTGCGTGTACAAGAAGTACATAGCTGCACGCGCGCTAATACTTTAATGCAAATATATATGCATGAGTATGCTCTCCCTCTCTGACGATCTTAGCTTTAACATAATTAGCTTAAGGTCATTTTATATATGGCAATGAAAAACAGAATAAATTTAGAACCAAAACGGAGCAGATGCTCCGCAAGAGAAAAGAAGTGTTATTATTCTAAAAATAAATTCAAACCAGCACTGACGTGCTTATGTCAATTAAAGCGGATCATTTTTTACACAATTAAAGAGGATCATTTTATAACATTACAACAGCTAGGGACACATAGCCAAGGAGTGTCGTAAACCTAAGCGGCAAGATCGCAGCGTCTATAAGAAGACAACAAATAGTCAAGAACAAAATGAATATGTATATACTTAGAAATAATTTTGTTTTACAATGCTAACACAGAAATATCCCTATCTATAGAATGCCTGATGGATTGTGGCAGCCCGATCAATTTATTTAAAAAATGTTACGTGCCGAAAAAAATTAAATTACAAAGTAAACATTACTTTGGAAAAAATTTAAGTAAATTTAAAATCTATGGCTGAACAAAAAATTGAGTTTATAAAAATATTCCTATTCAGAAAAAACAAAGGTTCAGAAATTTTAGATGAAAAAAAAAATTAGCAAATGGATTTATTAGACCTTTCCAATAGTCCTTGTTAAAAAGAAAAAAGAAGATTTAAGAATGTGCGTAGACTTTAGGCGTCTTAATAAAATAACAACAAAGACATAGTTTCCGATACCGTTGATATTGACCTATAACATTGTCTAGTAAAAACAATATTTTGTCATAGTTAGATCTGAAGAATGGATATTACCACATTTACATGCATAAAGATTCAATAAAATGCAAAGCTTTTACAACACCTCTAGGCGAATTTGAATATCTCCGAATGCCCTTCGGACTAACAAATGCACCGTTTATTTTCCAGCGGTTCATAAACAAGATATTAAGCGATATGGTAAAGGAAGGTAAAGTGATAGTTTACCTCGACGATATTATGATCGCCACAAGTGACTTAGACGAACATTAAAAAATACTAAAAGAAGCAATTAGTTGAAAATAAACTGGAACTAAGACTCGATAAGTGTAGTCTTTTACAAAATGAGATCAAATATCTTGGTTATATCAACTCAGGCGGTGGTATAATCAACTCAGGCCATAAATAATTTTCCAGAGCCAAGAAAAGTGCAGTATATACAAAGTTATATATGTATGTGCTCATATTTTCGTAAATTTATTAAAGCCTTCTAAATACGTGTGAAACCTCTATATGACCTGACAAAGATGGATAGAGTTTAGTTTTGGCCCGAAAAATTGATAATGTTCAATGTACTAAAAGAAAAGTTACTAAATGCCCCAATCCTTGCACTGTATGACCCAACACACGAAACGGAGCTACATTGCAACGCAAGTTCAATAGGGTTCGGAGCAATATTATTACAAAGAAAAAACGACGGGAAATATCACCCAATTATATACGCTTTAAGACGGTTTATGGTATATTTACCATTAAAATTGAAACGGACTGAAATTAAACTTACATTGACACTTAGTAAAAAAGACTTAAACCCAAGAATAGCCAGATGGGCATGAGAAGCTCAAAATTACGATTATAAATTGGAAAATAGAGAAGGCAAAAGAATGCAGCACGTCTATGCATTTAGCAGATGTAATAGTATACTTACAATAGAAGATAACATATTTGACGACAATCTAGTAATATGTCAAGGCAGAGATAACAAAATAAACCAAATAAAAGAACTACTTAGCAGAGGGGAACATGAATTATACAAAGTGAAAAATGGGGTAATTTACAAGAAACTGAAAGATAATTTAGTAGTTTACGTTCCTGAATCAATGGAAGAGTACATCCTGTTTAAATATCATTATGAGATGGGCCATGTTGGAATAGCTATGTTGGAATAGACAGTAGCGAAATAATTAGTAAGAGCTATTGGTTTCCGAACATCAGGAAAAAGGTAGAAGAGCATATAAGAAACTGTGTTAAGTGTATTGCCTTTTCAACAAAAGGTTGCACGCAAGAAGGTTTTGTACAATACCAAAAGGTAATGTCCCCTTTCGAGGGATACACATAGACCACTATGGCCCAATAAACAACAAAGACTCAACTAAGAAACATATTTTGGTAATATGGATTCTTTTTTTTTGGTAAATTGGATGCTTGTACGAAGTTTGTCAGACTACACTCAACCAAAACGACAGAGTCCCGAGAGGCAAAAGATGCTTTGGAAGACTATTTTCGAGCGTATAGTAGACCAACAGCGATTGTTTTTGACAGAGGATAATGTTTTACATCCGAGGAGTTCGAAGAATTCATACGTTAAATAACGTAAATCTGTTTTTTGGATTTCTGAATTTCAAGCTCTACACACACAAATGTGTGAACAGTGAACAATGAAAACAGGTGAACCGCATTTGTCGCTCGTTTGCAATTTGATATTGACCCGCATGCCAAAAAAAACAATGATAGTGCCAGTCGCCTAAATTTACGCACCCATTAAAGAAAATATCTCAGTCTCACGACAAACCCTTAATCTGCTCATTCGCACTCATTTATGTGTGTGTGTAGAGCTTGAAATTTAGAAATCCCAAAAACTTCAAATTCTGTTAAATTTGCATCGGACAGGCAGGCAATCAACAGGCACACAAACGCATAAACGCTTCAAAAATGTGTAAGTGTGTGTGCTTGGCCTGCCCAAAAAGTTTTCATGCAAACTTGCCAACGTTTAGGTACCCTTACCAACAACAAGCATGGAAAATAGCAAATCCTTTAAAAATTTTACACAACTGCCCAATCGAAAGAAAGGACATACTCTAACTGCTCTCATTGATATCATATCACCGAAATAAATGTTTGTATGTGTGTGCGTGTTCACAAGTCGCAAGGACTTTGACATTTTTTTCAGAATTCTTCGACAAGCCGATGATGAATTACCCTTGCAGAAAAACGACTTAGATTTTTTTTATTTTAAGCAAAATTAGTCCCCAAAGCAAACAAAAATATTAGAATATAAAATACAAATGTTTCATTGAGGTCATTTCAGTTTTTATTAAATAAAAATAAATCAGATTCTTCTCATTATGCCTGACTGGACGAAGAAATACATGATGGAGCATTTGAATGTGTGTGCCTTATGCTACCACAAACACAAAAGGCACACAATTGAAGAACAAATAAACATATGTATTTTTGTAGATATCGGGGTTGAGATGCACACGAGTGCGAAAAGCAATGAGTGAGAGCGAGGCACACTTTGTACATGCATACACACGTATGTTTTTGGGCTGTAAGGATTTAAAACTAACATACATATATTAAAAAAAAGCATCAGCCACAGCGACGTTGTGCGCCGAGCGAGATACGGTTTCATACTGCTCGTTCGGCTTTCGAGGACGGCGTTCGGCTGCCACTTTCAGCAGTCTTACTCTCTCTGGGCATAACAAACTGGTCGCAAGCACCCTTGGGGCTCCCTCGCTTCGATTTATCGTGTCTCGAATATTTGGCTGTTTGACGTATGTATTCATTGTATGGTTAGTGGTATTAGACAACGACAGATACTGCATAAAAGACGTTGAAAAATTTCAACAGTCACAGAAGCCATATGAGGGAATCTGCGCAGTTCACAATATAAAGCCATGGTTCAAAAGAAAAGTGGAGCAACTAACTAATGTTGATCAAATAAATGATAAGGATACAAATGAGCAAAGTTCAAATACTAAGGTGAAGTCGAAAAATGGTTCAATCGAGTTTACACAAAAGCCAAATGTAATAACAAGAAGTATGTCAAAACGTAATGAAAAGAAGGTGACAAATAATGAACAAAAAGAAAACATATGTAAAAGTAAACAAACAAGAAGAAGATCGGCTAGAATCAATTGATTCTATAAGTCAGGAGAGTTACAGGCCGAGCTGTAATAATACAAAGGACGTGTGCAATGGTAGTAATTAAGATTAGCATAATATTAGTATTTAACCACTAACCAAAAAACATATAGACTGGACATGCCGTGTACAATAGGTGGTCTCCAAAAATTGGTTTGCATCTGGTCCAACGAGCGAGTAAGATATACATATGACATCTTTTGATCGCTCACACTACAGAAAACTCCTTTGGCTTACTCTCTTCCATATGATTTGTGCGATAGAACGGCATCGCTGTTTATTATCTCGCTCCCACTACAGGAAACTGCTTTGGCTTACTCTCTTCCATATGATTTGTGCGATAGAACGGCATCGCTGTTTATTTTTATCTCGCTCGCACTTGCTCTCAATGCTCTCTTCATGTCTAGGTACCGTTTAAATGTTTGTGTGTGCATGTGGCCGCACAAGCAAAAATGCCCACAAATTCAATTTTTGTCAAAAGTCGGTGGCATTTCTTCCCTTTTGAGGGGACGAGTAATATGAAATCATGAAAGGGTTTGCCAAGTCGATGCGAAATTCTTTCATTTTAGCTCGGTATTGCTGGAAAGGGTACCTAAGCGTTGGCATGTGTGCATTTAAAAGTTTTTGGACTTGCTATTCACGCATACTTGCATATTTTGTATATGAATAGAAGCATTTATGCGCATGTGTGCCTGTTGGTCCCTGCCTGCCTGTCCGATGCAAATTTGGCAATATTTTTGGACTTCTGAATTTCGAGCTCTGCGCACACACACACAGAGACACAAATGTGTGTGAATGGGCTGATCATGGGCGCAAAATTTAAAAATATCATTTTTGGCACGCGTCTGACGCGCGCCCTTCTTTTTTATGATTTTGGGTTTGAAAAGAAAATATCTCAGTCTCACGACAAACCCTTAATCTGCTCATTCGCACTCATTTATGTGTGTGTGTAGAGCTTGAAATTTAGAAATCCCAAAAACTTCAAATTCTGTTAAATTTGCATCGGACAGGCAGGCAATCAACAGGCACACAAACGCATAAACGCTTCAAAAATGTGTAAGTGTGTGTGCTTGGCCTGCCCAAAAAGTTTTCATGCAAACTTGCCAACGTTTAGGTACCCTTACCAACAACAAGCATGGAAAATAGCAAATCCTTTAAAAATTTTACACAACTGCCCAATCGAAAGAAAGGACATACTCTAACTGCTCTCATTGATATCATATCACCGAAATAAATGTTTGTATGTGTGTGCGTGTTCACAAGTCGCAAGGACTTTGACATTTTTTTCAGAATTCTTCGACAAGCCGATGATGAATTACCCTTGCAGAAAAACGACTTAGATTTTTTTTATTTTAAGCAAAATTAGTCCCCAAAGCAAACAAAAATATTAGAATATAAAATACAAATGTTTCATTGAGGTCATTTCAGTTTTTATTAAATAAAAATAAATCAGATTCTTCTCATTATGCCTGACTGGACGAAGAAATACATGATGGAGCATTTGAATGTGTGTGCCTTATGCTACCACAAACACAAAAGGCACACAATTGAAGAACAAATAAACATATGTATTTTTGTAGATATCGGGGTTGAGATGCACACGAGTGCGAAAAGCAATGAGTGAGAGCGAGGCACACTTTGTACATGCATACACACGTATGTTTTTGGGCTGTAAGGATTTAAAACTAACATACATATATTAAAAAAAAGCATCAGCCACAGCGACGTTGTGCGCCGAGCGAGATACGGTTTCATACTGCTCGTTCGGCTTTCGAGGACGGCGTTCGGCTGCCACTTTCAGCAGTCTTACTCTCTCTGGGCATAACAAACTGGTCGCAAGCACCCTTGGGGCTCCCTCGCTTCGATTTATCGTGTCTCGAATATTTGGCTGTTTGACGTATGTATTCATTGTATGGTTAGTGGTATTAGACAACGACAGATACTGCATAAAAGACGTTGAAAAATTTCAACAGTCACAGAAGCCATATGAGGGAATCTGCGCAGTTCACAATATAAAGCCATGGTTCAAAAGAAAAGTGGAGCAACTAACTAATGTTGATCAAATAAATGATAAGGATACAAATGAGCAAAGTTCAAATACTAAGGTGAAGTCGAAAAATGGTTCAATCGAGTTTACACAAAAGCCAAATGTAATAACAAGAAGTATGTCAAAACGTAATGAAAAGAAGGTGACAAATAATGAACAAAAAGAAAACATATGTAAAAGTAAACAAACAAGAAGAAGATCGGCTAGAATCAATTGATTCTATAAGTCAGGAGAGTTACAGGCCGAGCTGTAATAACTGGACATGCCGTGTACAATAGGTGGTCTCCAAAAATTGGTTTGCATCTGGTCCAACGAGCGAGTAAGATATACATATGACATCTTTTGATCGCTCACACTACAGAAAACTCCTTTGGCTTACTCTCTTCCATATGATTTGTGCGATAGAACGGCATCGCTGTTTTTTATCTCGCTCCCACTACAGGAAACTGCTTTGGCTTACTCTCTTCCATATGATTTGTGCGATAGAACGGCATCGCTGTTTATTTTTATCTCGCTCGCACTTACTCTCAGTGCTCTCAATGCTCTCTTCATGTCTAGGTACCGTTTAAATGTTTGTGTGTGCATGTGGCCGCACAAGCAAAAATGCCCACAAATTCAATTTTTGTCAAAAGTCGGTGGCATTTCTTCCCTTTTGAGGGGACGAGTAATATGAAATCATGAAAGGGTTTGCCAAGTCGATGCGAAATTCTTTCATTTTAGCTCGGTATTGCTGGAAAGGGTACCTAAGCGTTGGCATGTGTGCATTTAAAAGTTTTTGGACTTGCTATTCACGCATACTTGCATATTTTGTATATGAATAGAAGCATTTATGCGCATGTGTGCCTGTTGGTCCCTGCCTGCCTGTCCGATGCAAATTTGGCAATATTTTTGGACTTCTGAATTTCGAGCTCTGCGCACACACACACAGAGACACAAATGTGTGTGAATGGGCTGATCATGGGCGCAAAATTTAAAAATATCATTTTTGGCACGCGTCTGACGCGCGCCCTTCTTTTTTATGATTTTGGGTTTGAATTGATGAATGAATGTTGACCCCTTATTACCTGCAGCAGCCCGTTGGGCCGAAAGGGTTAACTTTTGGCAAGCACCTGCACTTGCATATGTACATACATAGGTCAAGTGAGAGATCACTTAAATAATTTTATGAACAGCGAATATTTGTGCAAAAATTAAAATCTTCAATTATGTATATACATATGTATATATTTATTGCATTATTAATTTTATTGACTTATCATATTCTAGCTATTCAATTCAAACCCAAAATCATAAAAAGGAAGGGCGCGCGTCAGACGCGTGCCAAAAATGATATTTTTAAATTTTGCGCCCATGATCAGCCCATTCACACACATTTGTGTCTCTGTGTGTGTGTGCGCAGAGCTCGAAATTCAGAAGTCCAAAAATATTGCCAAATTTGCATCGGACAGGCAGGCAGGGACCAACAGGCACACATGCGCATAAATGCTTCTATTCATATACAAAATATGCAAGTATGCGTGAATAGCAAGTCCAAAAACTTTTAAATGCACACATGCCAACGCTTAGGTACCCTTTCCAGCAATACCGAGCTAAAATGAAAGAATTTCGCATCGACTTGGCAAACCCTTTCATGATTTCATATTACTCGTCCCCTCAAAAGGGAAGAAATGCCACCGACTTTTGACAAAAATTGAATTTGTGGGCATTTTTGCTTGTGCGGCCACATGCACACACAAACATTTAAACGGTACCTAGACATGAAGAGAGCATTGAGAGCACTGAGAGTAAGTGCGAGCGAGATAAAAATAAACAGCGATGCCGTTCTATCGCATAAATCATATGGAAGAGAGTAAGCCAAAGCAGTTTCCTGTAGTGGGAGCGAGATAAAAAACAGCGATGCCGTTCTATCGCACAAATCATATGGAAGAGAGTAAGCCAAAGGAGTTTTCTGTAGTGTGAGCGATCAAAAGATGTCATATGTATATCTTACTCGCTCGTTGGACCAGATGCAAACCAATTTTTGGAGACCACCTATTGTACACGGCATGTCCAGTCTATATGTTTTTTGGTTAGTGATTTAACATATGATATACTTTACATTAATGTTACCTAACACTGATAACGATGACATATCGATAGAGAGCTGTTAATAGAGAAGGGGACTGAATAATTTCAATTGTTGATGGTTCGCCAAGAAAGCTGGTTGACACTACCGGGTATTCCCATTGCCTGTGGGAAACCATTCGCTTGAAATCTTAAATATTACTTTTTCCCCCAGTTCCCGTAATTGAATATATAAATATATTATAATATATATCCAAAATGGCCATTAAACAAGAATCGTTAGTCAGAATCAACGGTCCTGTAGTGAGAATCTTAAAATGAAAAAATTAACCTTCTTTCATTAACCATTTGACACGCGTTATTTTACCCTTGCAGAGGGTATTATAATTTTGTACTGAAATGTGTAACGCATAGTAGAAGACATCTCCGACCTCTTAAGTATAAATATTCTTGATCAGTATCAACAGCCGAGTTGATTAAACCATGTCCGTCTGTCTGTTTCTATGCGAACTAGTCTCTAAGTTTGAAAGCTATCGTCATAAATCTTTGCAGAAGTGCCTCTTTCTCTTGCACGCAGTACATATGTCGGCGCCAGCTGCATCGGACTGCATATAGCTGCTATAGGATCGATCGGAAAGTTGGTTTTTGTATTAAATTTTTTTTGTTTTTCGATATCTTGACCAATATATTTGCAAAATCCTATTAAGATCGGACCACTGTATCATATAGCTGCCATAGGAACGATCGGTCGAAAATTAAGTTGTTGTATGGAATAATTGTTCACTATATCTTGGCCAACCTCGGCATTTATTAGTTTTACTATACTCCCTCCATTTCTGCGAAATCGTATTGACATAGGACTACTATATCATATAGCTGCCATAGGAACGATCGGTTGAAAATTAAGTTGTTGTATGGATAATGTTTTTGTTTCTTACGATATCTTGACCAAACTCGGCATTTATTAGTTTTACTATGCTTCCCATATACATGGAAAATCCTATCAACATCGGACCACTTAATCATATAGCTGCCATAAGAACTATCGGTCGAAAATTAAGTTGTTGTATGGAAAACTTTTTTGTTTTTCAAGATATCTTAATCATACTCGGCATTAACTACTTTTCCTGTGCTTCTTAGATACGGGCAAGACACTATGAGCATTATGAAAAGGTTAGGTCTGCAAGGGTATTAAATCTTCGCCGAAATTAAATTAAATTCTTGCCGAAGATAGCGCTTCTATCTTTTTTTTTTTTTGTTTGTTTATTGTATTTAATCAAAAATAGCATACATTTTTATTATTATTTATTTTTCGTTATATAAATTACATTTTTCGAAGAATTTTGAAAATGAATTTAAAGCCGATTCGATGGTTAGTTGCTGGGTGAATTTCCTAAATCCCTAAAACACAAATTCGTTCAGTTTGTATGTAGTGCTTCGAAAATAAAATTTTGGTCAACCGGACGAATTTTAAAACCTTACAACTTTTAACCAGCATATATATCCAAGTGGCCAGGATTTTGGGAAAAGTGTGAAATACGTCTCGAATAAATTTCCACAAACATCTGTTTGGGTGGAATTTCCAAAATCCTTCTAACACGCAAAATGAGAGACAAGTATCAGATGAAAATCATCTATCAAAATATTTTTTGAAACCGGTTGAATGTTTTAAAAAAAAAAATAAAACAGTTTTCGCCAATTAACCACTGTTGCGGGTGGAATCTCCAAAATCGGTGAAAAGGATTAGATAACTAGAAAAATAGTTTGTAGCAAAACGGACTAAACTTAAAACTTCGGGGAAAAAGTCTTTAAATCGAATTTTCTACCAAAAACGTTTGGGTCCTGCAAAAAGCAACACAAACGTCTTGAAAGTGTGGAAAGCTGGATTGCTAAGCTGATCGAACAGCAAATTAAGACTCAGCGTAGTTCTTTATATGTTCTTCTTTATTGTTCGTCACGCGATACAGAACTGCCCTCTATAGTCCTTAAGAATGTTATTTACCCTGCTTTTGTTAATGCTTATCTATGCTATATCTATGTTACTATGTGTGTTTATCATGCTACGACTAGGCCATTCTGACAGCATGATTTCCTGATTGTGATTATAAGATATATAATGCTAAATGAATATTAAATAAGTATTTATATATGTAGGGACGGCCATTCGATGGATTTCACAAGCACTTGAGTTCTTTATGTTCTTATTATTTTATTTAAAGAAATTGGTGAATAATCGTAAACTTATAATTATTGTACATTTTCCAATATGTATGTATTTCAAAAGACAACGAGCAACAGCGAACACATCTTCACATTGACTCTTCTAGCTTAAAACTGAGCTTCTCCTTCTTATATTTTTATCGATAAATCTATCGTGGATTTAATATCCATAGCAGGGTTGCATATGGTAAGTGATTTTATATTACCAAATGAGTATAATGCCAACATTATACTCGCCTGTTTAATTTAACTGATTGTAAGTTCGACCACTCCTAGTTCTGTTTCCAACTCCTACACTCGGCCCTACCTACTCTTCATTCGACCCGAATGACGAATTTTCTGTTAAATTAGCATTTGGCTCCCATTTTTTCATGTATTCTATTTCACAGTACTCCTTGAACAAGTTTGAAACGAAAGCTGCACCCCTATCTGATATTATGCGCTTAGGATTTCCAAACACTGCTGCCTGCCGTCTTAGTCGATCTACAACTCCTTCTGCGGTGGTATTTTTTGTTGGATAGAGCCAAACAAATTTTGAAAACGCATCGACTATCACTAGAATATAGTTATAGTTTTTACTTGTCTGTTCTATTGGACCGACATGATCCACATGGTACGTGCCTAAGGGCTTGTCTTCTTTGTCAATTGGTGCCAAAAACCCTTCTTTCTTGCCTGATTTGCTCTCAGATATTATGCATTCTACGCAACTTTTTACAATTTTTGGCACTTTTGACGATAGCTGCGGAATATAGAATGTCTTCTCGATTGCTTCTTGAGTTCGTTTCGCTGAGAAATGCCCTTGCTTGTGTGCAATTCTTATGATTTCGTCTTCCATCAGCGATGGTACTACTATAAGTTCCTTGATGGGATCCTTGTATAAAATACCATGCCTAACATAAAAATCTTCGTATGTGCTACAATCCAAAACGGTTAGCACAGCTCGGACCCAATCATCTCTCGCTTGTGCTTGCTGCAATCTGTGCTGCAGTGAGTCTTCAAGCATAAGACAGGATACGCGGCTTAAAGCATCAACATGCTTCACTTTGCTGCCATTTCGATGCTCAATACTGTAGTCAAAATCTTGAAGGAAGAGTGCCCAACGCGAGACTCTCAATGGAATGTCTCCACGTTTTTTCATGGTCAAAGCGAAAGCGTTACAGTCGGTCACAATCTTAAATTTTATGCCAAGTAAGTAAACGCGCCACTTTTTCAAGGCCTCGACTATAGCCAGCACCTCAAGCTCATAAGAATGATATTTCTCTTCTGAGGGTTTTGTTTTTCGACTTAAATATTGAATTGGATGCAACAATTGATCGTCCGAGTCTTTTTGCAAGAGTACACCACCATAACCATTCATTGAGGCGTCCGTATGCACTTCAGTCTGAGCTTTCGGATTATATAATCGCAATACTGGAGTGCTAACTAATGCTGATTTTAATTGCTTGAATGCGACGAGTTGTTCTTCATCAACTTTAAACTGCACGTCTTCTACAGTCTTCTATAGTCTTCTACAAAGCGCCTAAAGTACGATGTTAATCCGAGAAAACGCTGCAAACTCTTTCGGTCATGCGGTATAGGAAAATTTTGAACTGCCTGGGTTTTTTTTACAGATGGTCTTATTGTGCCTCCCTGTATAACGTACCCTAAAAAGTCAACTTCCTTCATGAGAAACTGGCACTTGCTCCACTTAATACGCAAGTTAAACTCTGCTGCTCTGTCTAGTACGCGCTTTAACTTTTGGATACCTTCATCTATATCCTTGGAGGGAATTATAAGATCATCCATATAAGTTACGACTGTACCATCTTGTACCAGATCTACAAGAATTGCATGAATGAATCTGGAAAATACAGCTGGGGAGTTCGATATTCCAAAAGGGACGAACAGGAATTCATATTGCCCTGCACTTGTTACAAATGATGTAAATTTTCTCGAATTTGGCTCAATTGGAACATGAAAAAATCCGTTTGCGAGATCAAGTGTAGTAAACACACTTTGGCCCTGCAATCTCTCAATCACATCGTCCATTAAGGGCATTGGAAAATTGTCCCTCGCGATCTTTTCGTTTAAACGCCTGTAGTCACAGCACAATCTTTTGGTACCATCTTTTTTCGGAACGAGGACAACAGGAGATGCATACTCCGATGTACTTGGCTGTATGATCTTTTCTTCTAGCCAAGTTTTGATTTGCAAATCGACAATAGACTTGTCCGCATGTGATATGCGCCTTGGGCGTTCGAAAACTGGACGCTCATCATTTAACAAAATTTTCATTTCAATTGGACATTTCTTCTTCATTTCAGGTGAATAGTTTTTAATTATTGCTTGAACTGCGTCTGCAACAGGTTTTTCTAAGTGATATAGATCGATCTCAGCCTCCTGACTTTCTGCAAAAAAACATACATTTTTGAATTCTTGTAAAAGCTCTATGTCTGGCTTCTTATTTTCGACAGTATCTTCTGTTATTGTTGATGTCTTGTCAATTACTCTCTTGTTTGCATTGTCCTTCACTTTGGGTCGAAATTCTACAAAATTTTCCGATACTATTAAGTCCGCTTGCTTCAATACGCTGTTTCCTATTACAGCTGAGTATTGAATGTCGTCTTTGCTCGTAACATGAAAGGTTATATCCAATAAGATACCATCAACTTCGACTTGAGTGACAAAGCTTCCTAGTGTATTTAGCTCACTATTACAGATGCCAACAAGACATTGTTTTTCATTATTCAGTTCAACTTTTCCTAGCTCTTTAAGGATATCATCGCGTATCAGACAGAGGTCACAGCCTGTATCGATTAATGCAGAGAAGCATATGTTCTTACAAGACAACTCCTTAAAAATGCATTTTCCACTACTGTTGGCCTTGTTTATCATCGTGTTCGCATTTTTGCCTTCTTTCTTCTCCACTGCACGCGATCCTGAACAGTTAGCTGCCTTATGCCCTGGTTGAGCACACTTGTAACATTTTATTGGCTGTCCACATTCTCTGGCTAGATGTGATGGATCGCCGCATTTGAAACATTTCTTAATTCGTTCTTTATCCAAGTCAGGTTTCTTTTCTTCGGTATCGTTATGCATCCTACCCGTATTAGACGCTTGAGGGCGACTACTACGGATTTTCTCATATACCTTGATCTGTTCTTTTAGTTGCTGCAGAGTCTTGGCCTGATACAGATTACTTTTGTTACTCCTCGAGTCAGGTATTCCCTCAATAAAATATTCTATCAGGCTTGAGTCATCCAGGTTAAGAGGTCCGCCAATTTCCATAAGGCTATACAGATATTCTATATAATCTTCACCTTGACGCTTACGCCTATTCCGCAACATGCGGTGGACGTCTATTGATGAAACTACCGTCCCAAATTCTTCCAATAGCGCTTGCTTTAGAGATATCCAATCTGAAATTCCATGCTGACTGCGCACGAATAGTTTTGCTGCACCTTTTAGTAATTGCTTTGAGTAAATAAATTTCTGAAGGTCGTTCCACTGCACTGCCAATGCGTTATCTTCAAATTCATGAATCCATTTTTCAACAGCTGGTTGATTTGACCCATTGAATTGCGAGAGTGAATCTTCAATGTCGCGTAATGTAAACGTTGTTCGGACTATCTGCATTGGTGAGCTTTGACGAGTATGAGCCGATCCAGCATCGTCATACTCAGATTCATTGTCGTCAACCTGCAACCCATAATATTCTAAAAGTCGGTCTTGCAAAGTTTGCTTTCTACCTGTGGTTACCAAACTAAGTGCCGATAACTTTTCTTTTAATACGTTAACTGTTAACGCCAAAATTTCGTCTCTGTTCATCTTGTTATCGTCGTTGCTCGCTTTTCACAATGCTTAAAATTGAGTCTTACAAATAAACAATTCAATGTACTTAACTTAATGGTATAAGTAATTAAACTCTTATGAATCAAATTTTAGTTTTTTTTTTTCAGCAACTTTAGAAATTATTAAATAATTATATTCGTCTGTCTCAACTTATACATTTACTTTGTGTTTGCTTACACTTAATTTCTTCTTTGTTATAATTTAATTCTTTGAAAATTTTTCACTGAATAAACTGATTTAACACTCTTTACTCAACAACTAGTTAATTATTTTCATATAATGACGAAATAACATACTCTGTTGTTGATCTGCAACTTGAAACACCCTGTGATCATCGTTGTCGTGTTGACGCACGTTCCTGTCACACGCTCGTTTATTGAAAGATTCCGCGCTCTTCGCTCTTCGCCTCTTTGATCTGCAACTTCTTATTTCATCACGAAGTGAAAATTTTGCGCTATCCAGCCTTTGCTACGCAAAACATAAAACATCGCCTTCTCGCTTGCGCTTATCGACCACTGTCACGCAATACACGACTGTTTGTCGTCTTATTTCATCACGAAGTGAAAATTTTGCGCTATCCAGCCTTTGCTACGCAAAATTTAAAACATCGCCTTCTCGCTTGCGCTTATCGACCACTGTCACGCAATTCCCGACTGTTTGTCGTCTTATTTCATCACAAAGTGAAAATTTTGCGCTATCCAGCCTTTGCTACGCAAAATTTAAAACATCGCCTTCTCGCTTGCGCTTATCGACCACTGTCACGCAATACACGACTGTTTATCTCGCTCTTACTAGAGCTCTCTAGGCATACTTCGCCGCTGTTGCCATTAATCCTAGACGATTCTTGACTTTTTCCATTTTTTCCAGGGCATTCGAATTTTGATGAATTTTCATGCACCCGCTTCGTTTTATGCTCCGATTAATAGTCTTGCATACGTTTGTACTCGTTAATCAATTTACGAATTTCACAATTTCTGTCTATCCCACTTCTGACACCAAATTTGTAGGGACGGCCATTCGATGGATTTCACAAGCACTTGAGTTCTTTATGTTCTTATTATTTTATTTAAAGAAATTGGTGAATAATCGTAAACTTATAATTATTGTACATTTTCCAATATGTATGTATTTCAAAAGACAACGAGCAACAGCGAACACATCTTCACATTGACTCTTCTAGCTTAAAACTGAGCTTCTCCTTCTTGTATTTTTATCGATAAATCTATCGTGGATTTAATATCCATAGCAGGGTTGCATATGGTAAGTGATTTTATATTACCAAATGAGTATAATGCCAACATTATACTCGCCTGTTTAATTTAACTGATTGTAAGTTCGACCACTCCTAGTTCTGTTTCCAACTCCTACATATATACATATTGATTTATTTTTCTTTTTTTTCTTTACAATTTGCTTTCAGTTTTTATTATTATTTAACTTACTATCTACCTCTTATGTTATCTTATTTTATTTTATTTTATTTGATTGTTTTATTTTTCATCCAATGTCATATATTTTGTTTTCGCCAAACACCAGCAATCCATTTATTGCTTGAAAACTTGGACTCCTTCTATGTCTTTTAACAAATATCTGACATTTCGGATTACCTTGACTATCACATACGTCCCTTTGTGTTTCGGAATCAATTTTCTAGATGCGCCTATGGTTGTGTCAAAAATTTTAACCATTGCATAACCATCTTTTTTAAACTTTTAAGCTTTAGTTTTATTTCTATTATACTGTTGCTCGTATTTTTCCTGGGCTTCTTTTTGGTTTTTCTCTGCTTCTTTTTGCATTTTTGTTAAGCTTTCTGTTAGTGGTGTTGAATTTTTTTCGTCTAGCTGTCCTTTGAACTATCTATGACTATGCCTCTTTATTGTGGTCTAAAAAGTATTTTACTTGGGAGCTGTTTAATGCTACGATGTTGTGTGTTGTTAAGCGCGTATTCTACTTTGTCTATGATTGTGTTTCAAAATATTGTATTCTCTGATTCTACCAACTTTCAAATCATTGGCCCCAAACTTCGATTAATTCTTTATACCTGTCCATTGGCTTGACGTGATCCTATCGCTATTTTAATATGTTTCATATAAGCTTCTGTCATGACGTCTTTAAATTCGTTTGATGTCAAACAACTGCCGCGATCAGAAATAATGCAAAGTTGTCTGCTATATGCTCTAAAATAATCTTTTAAGATGTGTGTTCGTTATCTTGGCCATCTACTATGACGAAAATATATTTCTTTGTCCTTGTATTGTCAACCGGACCGTAATAGTCAATATTTATTAAATCAAAAGGTTTGTTGCCTTTTGTGATGCTATGTAGGAAACCTTCGCCCCTTTGGGGGAAAACGCTATACATTTTAAATAATTCACGATATGAGTTGAACATTTTTCTTTGTGGTTCGTTAACCAATAACTTTTGTTAAAGATATTGATAATTTTATCTCTCCCTAAGTGCCCTATATCATTGTGATATTTGTATAAAACATGGTCTTCAATATTTTTGGGAACATAGAACAAAAGCCTGTTGTCGATTGATTTTCTTTATACTATGCCGTTTTTCATCTCGTAAAGCTTGTGTTCTGAATCAGGACTTCAGATTTTTCACAAATTTTCGAAGGTTTATAGTTTTGAGTCTTCCTCTGCCAATGAGTAAATTTTCTTCTGTTTGTTTCTATTACTAAAATGTTATGACATCGGCTGAGTGCGTCTACGTGCTGCATTTTGTTTCCTGGCCTGTGTACTAAATCGTAATCATAATTTTGGAACTAGAGAGCCCACCTGACTATTTTTGGATTCATAGGTCAATAAATCAGCTCTATTGAGAGTTAAAGTCAGCGAGTGACAATCTGTAATAATCTTGAAATGCTTATCATGTAGATATATCCTAAATCTGTGCAGTGCATGGATAACTTCCATTAATTCTTTATACCTCTCCATTAGCTGGAGGTGATCCTGTCGCTATTTTAATATGTTTAATATTAGCTTCTGTCGTGAAGTCTTCGAATTCGTTTCAAGTTTGAAACTATAGTATACGGCTTCCGCTTCTGTAGTCCGCCTTGAGAAATAAAAGACCGGACGAATTTTCCCATATTATTTTTCCTGAAGTAGAACGGCACCAAACACTAAAGCGCTAGCGTCACAATGTAATTATATGTCATGCCTATGGCCATTAACTGCTAAAATTGGGCACTGTATTAGTTTTTCTTTAAGTGTTAGAAAACCTTCTACTTCATTTTCTTCAAAACAAAATAGTTTATCTTTTTTAATTAAATCGTATAATCGTAATACAATTGTTGAAAATCCGTTTATGAATCTACGAAAAAATGAACAAAGCCCGAGAAAGCACTGCACCTCGTGTACCTTTTTCGGTATGGGAAAATTTGGTACAGCTTCTATTCCCTTTTCGTCTGCCTCAATGCCATTTTTTGAAATAAGAAAACCCAAGTATTTGCAAGTAGCAAATTTTAAAAACTCTCATTTGGCCAAAATGCATTTTGACTCTTATGGGCATTACACAAAACTTAATCTGACCTAAAGGGCTGACGAGCGCTGTGTATTTTATCGACTCTTCGTTAACAAATACATGTAAACCATTTTTTAGGTCTAGTTTTTTTTTTATTTTTAGTTTTAATTTTTAAAAGTGCCAATCAGAACTCAAATGTGTACTATAATGCTCTTAGAATCATGTTTGTGGTCGCCAGGTTTGTATAATAAACAGTATTAAGAAAATAAAATAAAAACAAAAATAAAAACTTAGTTAAAGTCGCATTGAATTACGGCCTTAGGTGACCTCCTGGACGCCTTCTGCGCTCCCTCTTGGGAGAAGGCCAAAGTGGCGCCATTTGAGCCGCCGGATAGGAATAGCTGTAGCCAGGGATCTGACCAAGCGATTGCTGTGGACCAACAGTCGATCATTGTATCGGCTTCAGTGGAAGACGATCTGGTCCTGGACAACCGCCAGATTCAAGTCTCTTTGCAGAGTTTAGTTTCTGACATACCAGGTACAACCCGTGATTAGGCGTTATGCTTTATTTTGCATGACTTGCACTCTCTTACGTTGAGACCTGGCAGCAATTCCCCAGATCGGAATGCCGTACATCCATACGGGGGCTATAATCTGGTGGTACACTGTGCGCTTATTGTTGAGAGAAAGCTTGCTCTTTTTGTTCAGTAGCCAATATAGGCTGACGATTTTGGTTCGGCAACTATTATGGAGTCTGAAGATATTTTACTTTATTGCTTTGTGGGATGGTGTCGCCGCAGAGCTTCACAGCTGGAGGGACACTTTACCTCAGGGTAAGGCATACGTTTGTGCATTTGGAGCTGTTTATTTAAATATTCCACCTTTACGCCCAGTTGTCTAGGAGGTGAAGGTACTCCTGGATACCGTCTGCAGCCTCGTACTTGCAGTGGGAGCTGAAAAAGATTTCGACATCATTAGCGTAGGTGGCAATCATCGTTTTTGTGGATTGATGCCCAACTCGTCCGCGTCAGGAACGGGTATGTCTTCTGTAAATAGTAAAAACAGGATAGGGCCGAGATCGCTACCTTGGGATACACCTGCCATAATTGGATGGATGGCTGATAGTCCCGTTTGCGCTTTGACACTGAATAATCGACCCTCCAGGTAGGATTTGATGAGTTCGAAGTAGGGTGAGGGTAGCTTTGAAAACACTATTTATCTAATAAATCATCCATATGTGGGGGCAGATAATTGTCTTTAGCTAATACCTTGTTTAGTTTCCTAAAATCTATGTATAACCTCAAGTCTCCAGTTTTCTTTTTTACTAACACTATAGGTGATGCGTACTCTAAATCACTAGGACGTATAGTGCCATTCTTTAAATATTCATCTATTAATTCTTGAAGTTTTTCTTTTTCACTATATGACAATCTCCGTAGAGAACAACTAAATGGAGTTTTCAAACCTTAGCTTTATTTCTAGTCTAACTTTTGGGTTATCTGGTCTGATTGCTTTTATATATGTATCTTCAATTATTTTAATATATCTGCGCTTTGCTTCATAACTTACATCACTAACCATACAATGCATAGACTTGTCAAACGTCGGAATAATCGGATACCGATAAATCGTCAACGACTGAGCCCCATGGGTGTCCGCGACCATTTTAGTGTGCCCAGACAAAGTAAGACTGCTGAGAGTGGCAGCCGAACGCCGGCCTCGAAAGCCGAGCGTTCAGTATGAAGCCGCATCCCGCTCAGCGCATATCGTCGCTGCGGCTGATGCCTTTTCATAATATATGTATGTTAGTTTTTAATTCCTTACATCCCAAAAACATACATGTGTGTATGCATGTGCAGAGTGTGCCTCGCTCTCACTTATTGATTTGCGCACATGTGTGCATCTCCTTTTCCCTGCATAGCTTCTCAAAAAGCTCGAGATCTACAAACATACATATGTTTGTGTTGTGTGGATGTGCGCACAAGTAGATCGCGGCGTTTGTCGCGAGCCAGAGATTTTTTCTTCAATTGTGTGCCCTTTGTGCCTGTGGTGGCAAAAGGCACACACATTCAAATGCTCTATCATGTATTTCTTCGTCCAGTCAGGCATAATGAGAAGAATCTGATATATTTATATTTATTAAAAACTTAAATGACCTAAATGATATATTTATATATATTATATTTTAATTTTTTTGTTTACTGTGGGGACCAATTTTACTTAAAATTAAAAAAAAAACTAAGTCGTATTTCTGCAAGGGTAATTCTTCGTCGGCTTGTCGAATAATTGAAGAAAAGACCAAACATTGAAAATGTTCAATTTTTTCGACTTGCTATTTGTGCACAAATAAATGCAAGTGATCTTTTTATGTATTTTTTGACATGGTAAACATTTTGGGTTAAAGGGTTATATGGCAGGCAATTAACGATAAGAATGTGCAGCATGCGTCTGCATCCATATCAAAGTGCAAACGAGCGGCAAGTGCAGTTCACCTGTTTTCGTTGCCTGTTCACACATGTGTGCCTTACGCGGCCGCAAGCCCACCGTCGCCCAAATTCCCGCACCCATTGATGAAAATATCTCTGTCTCACGACAAACCCTTAATCGGCTCATTCGCACACATTTGTGTGTGTATGTGTGTGTGTGTGTAGAGCTCGAAATTCAGAATTGCCAAAAACTTCAAATATGGTCAAATTTGCATCGGGCAGGCAGGCAGGCGCACACGCACTCAAACGCATAAATGCTCCCATCCATATAGAAGAGTGTGTAAGTGTGTGTGCTTGGCAGGCCCAAAGAGTTATTATGCACACATGCCAACGTTCAGGTACCCTTACCCTTACAACATGCATGGAAAATAGGAGTTTTGCACATGAACAGGCCAAACCCTTTAATAATGTCACCCAACTGCTTACTTGAAAGAGTGTGCGTGTGCACAAGTAGCAAGTCGAAAAAATTGAACATTTTCAATGTTTGGTCTTTTCTTAAATTATTCGACAAGCCGTCGAAGAATTACCCTTGCAGAAATACGACTTAGTTTTTTTTTAATTTTAAGCAAAATTGGTCCCCACAGTAAACAAAAAAATTAAAATATAATATATATAAATATATCATTTAGGTCATTTAAGTTTTTAATAAATATAAATATATCAGATTCTTCTCATTATGCCTGACTGGACGAAGAAATACATGATAGAGCATTTGAATGGGTGTGCCTTTTGCCACCACAGGCACAAAGGGCACACAATTGAAGAAAAACTCTCTGGCTCGCGACAAACGCCGCGATCTACTTGTGCGCACATCCACACAACACAAACATATGTATGTTTGTAGATCTCGGGGTTTTTGAGAAGCTATGCAGGGAAAAGGAGATGCACACAAGTGCGCAAATCAATAAGTGAGAGCGAGGCACACTCTGCACATGCATACACACATGTATGTTTTTGGGATGTAAGGAATTAAAAACTAACATACATATATTATGAAAAGGCATCAGCCGCAGCGACGATATGCGCTGAGCGAGATGCGGCTTCATAATGAACGCTCGGCTTTCGAGGCCGGCGTTCGGCTGCCACTCTCAGCAGTCTTACTTTGTCTGGGCACACTAAAATGGTTTTATCGGTATCCGATTATTCCGACGTTTGACAAGTCTATGCATTGTATGGTTAGTGCTTACATCTTCACTATAACCACATTCACTTGTCGTGTCGTCTGCATAGTAAATGCTGAACATTTCATCTTAGAAAGTGTCCGATTCTATTTCATTGATAATTGTGGTTGATGATGTATATATTTTATTAACGTTTTCATATTTTTGTTCGTTTTTTAAAGAGGAGTGTTTATTTGTTTTGCCCAAACTAGATCGCACTTTTATTGTTCTCTTCTATATCATTATCACTTATTTCTAATATATCCTTACTTATTTAGCCTCTGGAGTTTCGTTGTCTGTTGTATAATTGTTTGCACTGTTTATCCGTTGCCTGTTGTAAAACTACCTGATCAGTTGAATTCGTTGTCTGTTGTATAACTGTTTGATCCGTTGCAAAATCACTATCAATGTCCTTGATAATACTTTTCTCAAAACCTAACTATCTGCACTAACTACATTGCCTTCCTTGATTTTTGTATCCACCGACAGACTCATTAGACTGAGAAGGATCTAACTGGTCGATGTGTTCTATTGTTATCATCTTTAAGGTGTTTGGATCAAACCAACATCATAACTCATAGACTCGATCGCTACTACTGTTAAATTAAATAAACTTTTTATTGATCTTTTTAATACAAAGAATTTGGAAAAACCAAATCTTATAAGTCGTTTTTTATTTAAGCAAAAATAAGTTTCTGTTTCCTGTTGTAAATCGGACTCTTTGGGCAATAGGGGAGATGCAATGATGTTTGTGAAGTTTATTTTAAAATATCTTACATCATTATTTTTGGCTAAGCCTTTTCTCTCCGGGCACTGTGCTACAAAGTGTCCGAATTAGACATATGTATGCATAGCATATACCTGGTTCTCTTTTTGGCTTGCGGCATGCTTGGGAATTGTGTCCGGCAGAGTTGCAGTTTGCGCAAAGATGTTGGTTAATTTTTTCGAAGACTTTTCTTGCTTCTCCTGGTTGGTTTAGTGATGTTGTCCCTGTTGGCAAACGTACGGTTGCGAATGCTTGCAGAATCAGCATCGGGTGTGAAAAACATGTGTGTGGGCCTGATCTCGTACATTTTTTGCCGGAAGCCCCTCGATGATTTCTTCGATCAGCTCTTCCGGTTCGACGATGAAATTATCTGCTAGCAAAATTTTTTCTTGGAAGTAAGAAGCAAGGTCCACCATGCTCATTGTATCGGCAAGCAGCCAACGCTGAGCGTTCCCCTTAAGCTTTGATATTGCTAGAATGCGCATACCTGTGTCGTACGGATTGTACATATTGGCAATGTTTTGTACCTGCATTGTCCAGATGTGTGCGCATGGGGTGTCATCATAAGCCATCGCTTTTTTCTAGGCTTGTCCTTAGTCTATTGCTGGTGTTAAGAATTCGACCGCTTTGTTTTTGCTGTTGTAATTCAACACTACCGCTGTTATCGACGTTTTCTTTGTAGGTGTTGCAATACTCAACACTATCGATACTAAAGATTCGAATACTATCGATATCGCGATTGATATTATTGGCGTTGCCACCGAGATTGTTGTTTGTCACGTCACTGAGGGCTCGTCTTTTTGCGCTGTCGAATTCCGCCAAAATTTGTTGCAACTCCATTTTGCTGGCGTAAATTTCTGCCCGCAGCTGCGGTCGCCTTTTTTTCAGTTGCACGACTGTGGATTGGTCAATATTGGCACTATCCATGTTAGGATTAATGTAGGTGGGTTGATTAGGACCACGTCTGATATTTGTCGAAGGCTGGATTGCTATTCTGTCGAACAGCAAATTAAGGCTCAGCGTAGTTCTTTATATGTACTTCCTGATTGTTCGTCGCGCGATACAGAACTGCCCTCTATCGTCCGCAATAATGTTGTATAGCCTGTTAATGTCAATGCTTATGTTACAGTGTGTGAATGACAATGTTACATTAAACAATTGATGTATGTGTACATGTATATCTATATTACTATGTGTGTATATCCTGCTACAACAGATTTTTTATAAAGAGCCATAAAAATGAATCTGAATCCGAAACATCATTCCTCCAAGAAAGGGCTGGAGTTTCCCAAAAAGTGTGAAACAAACAAAATGCATTTATGCACAATGATTCGAGACCGATAGGGTGATAAAAAAAAGTTTCTTTCGACCGTTTATCGCGATTTTTCCCACACTTGCGGGTGGTCTTAGAATGCCATTTGGACATACGAAAGCATCGTCAGCGTTTCAAAGACAGGGATGTTGTGATCAACCATAATTACATAATGATTGCTACATATGATTTATATTTAAACATAAATTTTAATCTCTACCGGAATCGCAGTATGCAAATGTATATATGTTTAAAAATAAATACTAGCTGCCGCAAATACATGGCTAGTCAATATATAAGTCACGCATAAGTGTAGTGATGCACTTGAACAAAAACAAAACTTGTTGCGGATGTTGCCGCCTATCGGGAAAATAAGACAACCCAAAAATCCCAACAACAACAACAGAAGCATACAACGTCACCACTGACGGCGGCAACTGGAAATATAAAGCTTATAGGAAATAAATAAGACCATGGAAGTAGAACGTTCATTGTTATTATATAAGTTTAGAAAGCTATAACAAAGCTAAAATATCTTTGTGTAGTGAAAAAATTAATATAAGTGAAAGCCCTTAATCAACGTTCTCGTCGTGAATGTTATACGTTTGCCAGCAATCATGCTAAAAGTGTAGATGAAAGGGCTCAAAGGAACGAACAGAGACAACAGCTCAAATATAGAAAGTCTATAGTAGAAAATGGTAGTATCCCTCATAAGAAAAAAACACCACTAATAGGCGACAATGACCTCCTAGTGTACCCCCTCAAAAACAGGATCAACCGCAACCTATGGATGTAGACAATTTGTCACGTTTTAGGCAAACCACACAATATTAACAAACAACAGGGCGAAACAGACAAAAAAACCAAATAGTGGTACTGCAAGGTTAACATGACCGAAACACCAAAGATTGAATCATCCGACCGATCAAGACACCCTTGAATATCAGCCCAGGGCAAAATAAGATGCAGACGACATTAACGAAGACATCGCAAAATACGACCAGGTAAATTTTTATGATGTGACTCCTTACTACCTCTCTGACAAAATGGTCAAATATTTGCTGAGCCATGTGGCTCATAGCTGATGCATTGTGACGACAAAATATTCACGCCTTAGAAGACGATGCTCAATCCGGTTTGCCAAGAGGCAAACCAGTCAACTGCTGAAGACAAAACTCCGCTCCACAAAACGCATGGTACTCGATATTTGAAACAAAAACGTAGAGAAAGAAATTATCGTTACGAATGACAATAGAGCCCTTGGGGCCGCTCAAGAAAATATAAAGATATAAGAAGTAAATAAGATTTATGTTTTTCGTAAAATGACCCAACTAGCAAATGAATCCGTTGCAAATTTCTAAATTTGTGAAAGGTATGATCGCGTCCATCAGAAAAAGGTACTCTGTGAAACACCTATTTCGTTACATGTAGGCACAATATTAACTATCGAATTAATCCATCCATTTCCCTCAGAGCTTGATTCAAATTTAAGAGGTAAAGCCGTTACAGCACAAAATATACAAATGCAAAGGCTAATTGAAGTACGACAAAATATAAATTTTTATGTACCATATAAAGACCCTGTAAAATCGGATGAGACTGCGAAGGAGGGGTGATTCATAATAAGATAGCGTAAATATAATTTTCTTTTCTCATGATCTCTACTATGCTACTTTTTAACAAAATAGCAACGGCCAAATTAACAGACTACTCGAACGCATACTCCACTGGATAACAACAAAAAAGGCCATCCACATGCTAGAAGCTTCGATCTGGGCAACGTTTTGAAGTAGTAGCTGGGACTCCGGACTTCGTAAAACTAAAAATTACACACCCTACGCAAGGTATCAGTTTACCGCAGTGAAGCGTTGCAACTAGAGCATTGGCTGCACTATTTTGTTCATCAGCTTCCGATAGCGAGGGTCACTTGTTAACTTTTCTTCCGCGAAGCTCGTCGTCTCCTCGTGACAAGTAGAGGAAAATAGAACTGCTGAGAATGACACTCACTCCTAATCCACCTAAGAACCAAACCTGAGGCGACGTTCCAGCCGATACTTCTCCCTTGCACTCTTGGTTGGCACACAGGATATCCTCATTCAATATGTGCAGCATGGGTAAACTCAGGACCGGCTCGTGGCTGATGATGCTCAGCAAGGGTAAAACTGCTACGTCTTTGAATTTGTCGGGGGCTCCGTTTCGGTTTAAGTATTTACTTAATCCCATTCACTATAGCCGTGCGCATGAATGTGCCTAAATGGGTGCCCTCTACCGTTATCTTTGGGCCATCCCCCATGCTAACCATCATTGACCACTCTATTTAGTCTTTTCTGCTTAAACCTTTCTGTTGCGCCTTCTTAACTTCCCTTTAACCTCCTCCCTGATCATATCTGTAGCCGCATGTATTATCTCAATTGGCTTTTTATCCGTAACCGAATGTACTACTGCCCCATTATATTCTACTGTGGCCAGTAAAATCAATTCAGCTATAATCCTTTGTCGAGCTTTAAACATCTCTTAATCTATTCTACATACTATAGCGAAATTTGGGCCAAAGCGAGTTGGCGTCGCCACGGGTAGCCAAGCGGAATTAATTATAGGTAGGAAACAGCAACGGTAGACAGCACAAAGGTACCAGGCAGATTATATAGGTTAAAAGATAAGCTTTATTTATTCTTTTGCCATATAACTTTATCCGAGGCACGGGCCAAAACGAGAAGAGGTGGTCTAATTGTTAGCTTAGGGGTGGGTGTCAGTCGATATATCGATAGAGCGATCGCGATATTTGTCCATCTATTTGGACGTAGGTAGCGTTAAAGCAGGAACAGTAGAAAGGGACGATGCTGGTTCCGCTGTTACCGTTACAATACCATAAAACGTTCTTCCCGTCCGTTGGAACGCTGTGATCCGGTGGCTCGTTTATAATATCGATGCGGATTTGATTTTTGAATAGTGAGGTCATCGTTTCGGAAGTCAAAGGTGCCTCGTTGTCGCAGTAAATAGCATTTGTTTCTGGAAATTGGTTTACTAGCTGAATAATGGGGCCCCTTATATCACACTACTGCACTACTGCGAATTTTGGAAATATATCAGGTAAGAGATTGCTTACTATCTGCAGAAAAAAATTCCACATGTAACATTTCGCCTGAGTATGATGGGATTGGCGTAACGCCAAGCTCTTCTTTTTATAAGTGTCGACCATACTTTTTCCTTGTACAAAATTTACAGTTCGCAACTACCTCGCTGGCCAGCTTAGACATTTTTGGGAAGTAATAATCGCGAAGGACTTGTTGTATGATCTCTTGAGCAGCTCTATGTGCACGATTGTGCTCCATAATAATTATTTGAATCTGATTGCTCTTGTTTGTAATGTATGATGCTATATTATTGCAATGCCAAAATTTAGTGGTTAGAAAGCTCTGTTCCAAGGCGTGTTAAAATCTAGCCAAGGTTGAAAAATCACAGTGAATCGCAATTACTTCATCTGGGTCCACCACATGTTTTAGTGTTTTTAAGAGCGTGCTTTTGTCAACGAAGTTGATTATGTGGCGGGTCTTATTTCCGAAGAGTATGACATTACGCTTGAAGGGGAAACGCGCCACTTCGAAGACTACCTAATCAAACAATTGACAGGCTTCTTAGTTGTTCTTAGGTCAGTTACTGCTCGCTATGAATCGGGGCGGCTTCTGATTTGACTTAATTTTGTAGGGCGTTAACATTTTTTCGGGATAATGCATCCGCAACGAAGTTCTTCTTGCCTGGTTTATAATGGAGTTTCGCGTTATGATCATCAATGAAGGCCTTCCATTTTTTAATCTTGGGGCTTATATTCTAATCGGACACGGATCCCTCTCATTGGTGGCGTAGTTGGTTTCCCTATCTTTCAGGGTTCTTGAAGTCATCGTTATAGTCCTACATTCTTGCGACAGGACAACACCTATGCCATATCTGGACACATCAGTAGTCACATCGAAGGTATGGTATTTTCTCCTCTGATGTCAAAATGCTTCTTATTCTCTCAAACGCGTTGCGCTGTGTTTCGTCGAAATCGCTTTGAATCTTCGTAGACTTTTCTTTTTGATAACTGTGCCATTTTCGCCTTTCAATATGTTGCTGAGTGGCCGCGCGATTGAATCAAAGACTTTTACGAAGCACCTATAATAGCTCGCAAGGCTCTAAGAATAAACATATTCTTTGGCTCTACGTATTCTCAACTTCCTACTTATTTTGGATCAGGTTTTGCTCCTCCCCTAGGTACTACGAATTTCCAGACGAAGCCTTTAGCTCAGCGTCAATATGCTTAACATTATCTGTTTCGTCTTCGGAGAAGACAATGTCATCGTCGACATAGATGTAAAATGTCCAGCTGTTTTGATCTCGTAAGACATGCCCTATGAAAAATGCATCGTGACCTTATTTGTCCTCAACCCACGTTGGGTTATTATATGGATACCTTGACGGCTGAATTATTATGTTTTTTAAGGGATCTTTAATCTCTTTATCAACAAAATTCTTCCCATTGGGTGAGAGTATATTTTCTAATAAATCAGAAGTATTAGATGAAAGCGCCTTGTTAGAGGTCGAAAATGCTGCAATGCTACATCTTTTACCTTATGCGGTACTATAATGTCATCGATGTGCGTTAAATTAACGTTGGCACATCTATATTATTGTAACTTTTCTGTCTTTCCGCTATAGTTTATAGAATTTTCTTGCAAGTTGAATGTTGAACTTACTCATCCCGCGTAAGCAGGTCAAAGCCTATTATGCCACCAAACACCGTTAACGAGCTACGCGCGTAGTAATAAAGTAAAATTAAAATAAAAAAAAAATTTTTTTCCTTGGCCGGGTTCGAGCTTGCAACTAACCGCACCACTTGCCGCCGCCTCTACTCAAGAGCCACAATAATAATAACCAATTAAAATAGCAGCACAGAAACAATGCAATCGCAATTGCAATGCTGTTGATAGAATTAAAAGCAGACGCGCATGAATGTGTGTATATAGAAATTAGTGGAATTTGCGCTAGCTGATGCTTACACGTGCGCACATAACTTTTGAGTTTCTTAACCGATCTTAATGAAATTTTCGACAGTACATCTTATTGTATAATAGAATATAGAATATTTGTGTATTCCCACTTGTACTATCAACTGCATTAATTGTGGCTAAAATTAGTGAGCAATACAAGTTGGTTTATTAACTTGATTTATAGCTTTGTGGTGGTAAAGGGGAGGTGGTAATAGCTATAAAATGAAAGATACTTGATATATATATACTATTCTAGAAGCTACATGTGAAGTTTGGTGACTCTAGCTCTTATTACTTACCAAAATTGCGCAAAAAACAGGATATCGATATCGATGTTTATCGATTACTTGGAACCGGGACAAGTTATCGAATAACGGAAACTAATTCGATATACGCGGGCACGAAGAGGACCTATAGCTAAAATTTACATATTTTGTTACATACATTTGCACAAATACATTATACCCTTTTTACCCATTTTTCATGGGTTCAGGGTATAAAAACTGAGAGGCTTTTCCGAAGATGTCAATTGAACAGTTTTCTTTAATCATGTTAGAGCCATGTTTTGAACTAACGGAATAAGGCGAGTCGACTGGATAAGAAAGTAAATGTCCATTGGTACTGAGACTTCTCCTTCCCTATCGCCTAGCCTTGAATTTACCTTGCCTTGATGCGATCCATTTAGGTCTTGCCTTTTAACAAAGTGAGTGTTCCTTTCTCCACTCTTTTTGCGTTTCTTTCCCTGCCTTTCCCTGCCTATCGTTCGGACGATTTCGGTGCTTGCTGCCGCCGATACTTCCAGTTGCTTGATTATTTTCTTCAACATTCTTGGCGTATGTGGCTGCAAACATTTTTCTTTCCATGCTTGTTCCTGGTTCTTTGGACATGGCTAAAGTGGATAAACATCTTTCGGTTTTGCCGGGAAAACTACTGCCCTCAAGGACCTTTTAACTCCTGAAACAAATGCGTGCAGTGCATCACCTCTGATATCTTCAATGAGTAGGGTGGATCTTTCGTACATATGTAAGTCATGATGACATTATTAGTCACAAGCGTCAATTTCCTCTCGACCTCGTAGTAGTATTTCATGAGGCTCATAATTTCTTACCTGACAATCTCTAATCCTTGTCGAAAAGTTCGTAATGAAGTTTAATTCAGCATAAGTGCAATTTAATCTGGCTACTATGACATCGAAATTAAATTATGAGACCCACACAAACCTCTTGTGCTTCACTTACGTAATATGGCTCAAAGATTTTAAGCATACAACCCATGTAAGCGAGCTGATGTCCGTATAGAGTCTAGCGGAGCAAGCGCTGGTTCCGGGTCAGTGACGTCGGCTGGGGTGGGTTAACTAGGATATGGCTGTGCTACCTACTCGCAGGCAATTATAGTTTAATAAAAATTCCCGTGCTATTAATATATGAAGTTCGATTACAAAAATAAAATTTACGAGTTAGGAAAAATCGACAAAGTTAAAGAAATTGTACTAAATTGATCTAGGGACAGTAGCTGTTGTTGTTGCTGTTACGCTGCGCTGATGTCAATGCGACAGCTGTTGCCCACCCTATCATGATCACCGGGGCCGCCTGACCAGACAATTGGTCGGTGATCCCAAAGACAACACAAATTAAATTATCCTAACATTCCGATGACGCATGGCTCCAACGTGAACAAGGCAAATTAGCACATAATTATAATTTCTTAACAAATATTTATTTTTGTGGGGAATTGAGGACTTAATTAGAAATTTCGTTTAGGCATTATTAATTCTTAATAATATTCGGACGTAGGTAGCGTTAAAGCAGGAACAGTAGAAAGGGACGATGCTGGTTCCGCTGTTACCGTTACAATACCATAAAACGTTCTTCCCGTCCGTTGGAACGCTGTGATCCGGTGGCTCGTTTATAATATCGATGCGGATTTGATTTTTGAATAGTGAGGTCATCGTTTCGGAATTCAAAGGTGCCTCGTTGTCGCAGTAAATAGCATTTGTTTCTGGAAATTGGTTTACTAGCTGAATAATGGGGCCCCTTATATCACACTACTGCACTACTGCGAATTTTGGAAATATATCAGGTAAGAGATTGCTTACTATCTGCAGAAAAAAATTCCACATGTAACATTTCGCCTGAGTATGATGGGATTGGCGTAACGCCAAGCTCTTCTTTTTATAAGTGTCGACCATACTTTTTCCTTGTACAAAATTTACAGTTCGCAACTACCTCGCTGGCCAGCTTAGACATTTTTGGGAAGTAATAATCGCGAAGGACTTGTTGTATGATCTCTTGAGTAGCTCTATGTGCACGATTGTGCTCCATAATAATTATTTGAATCTGATTGCTCTTGTTTGTAATGTATGATGCTATATTATTGCAATGCCAAAATTTAGTGGTTAGAAAGCTCTGTTCCAAGGCGTGTTAAAATCTAGCCAAGGTTGAAAAATCACAGTGAATCGCAATTACTTCATCTGGGTCCACCACATGTTTTAGTGTTTTTAAGAGCGTGCTTTTGTCAACGAAGTTGATTATGTGGCGGGTCTTATTTCCGAAGAGTATGACATTACGCTTGAAGGGGAAACGCGCCACTTCGAAGACTACCTAATCAAACAATTGACAGGCTTCTTAGTTGTTCTTAGGTCAGTTACTGCTCGCTATGAATCGGGGCGGCTTCTGATTTGACTTAATTTTGTAGGGCGTTAACATTTTTTCGGGATAATGCATCCGCAACGAAGTTCTTCTTGCCTGGTTTATAATGGAGTTTCGCGTTATGATCATCAATGAAGGCCTTCCATTTTTTAATCTTGGGGCTTATATTCTAATCGGACACGGATCCCTCTCATTGGTGGCGTAGTTGGTTTCCCTATCTTTCAGGGTTCTTGAAGTCATCGTTATAGTCCTACATTCTTGCGACAGGACAACACCTATGCCATATCTGGACACATCAGTAGTCACATCGAAGGTATGGTATTTTCTCCTCTGATGTCAAAATGCTTCTTATTCTCTCAAACGCGTTGCGCTGTGTTTCGTCGAAATCGCTTTGAATCTTCGTAGACTTTTCTTTTTGATAACTGTGCCATTTTCGCCTTTCAATATGTTGCTGAGTGGCCGCGCGATTGAATCAAAGACTTTTACGAAGCACCTATAATAGCTCGCAAGGCTCTAAGAATAAACATATTCTTTGGCTCTACGTATTCTCAACTTCCTACTTATTTTGGATCAGGTTTTGCTCCTCCCCTAGGTACTACGAATCCCAGACGAAGCCTTTAGCTCAGCGTCAATATGCTTAACATTATCTGTTTCGTCTTCGGAGAAGACAATGTCATCGTCGACATAGATGTAAAATGTCCTGCTGTTTTGATCTCGTAAGACATGCCCTATGAAAAATGCATCGTGACCTTATTTGTCCTCAACCCACGTTGGGTTATTATATGGATACCTTGACGGCTGAATTATTATGTTTTTTAAGGGATCTTTAATCTCTTTATCAACAAAATTCTTCCCATTGGGTGAGAGTATATTTTCTAATAAATCAGAAGTATTAGATGAAAGCGCCTTGTTAGAGGTCGAAAATGCTGCAATGCTACATCTTTTACCTTATGCGGTACTATAATGTCATCGATGTGCGTTAAATTAACGTTGGCACATCTATATTATTGTAACTTTTCTGTCTTTCCGCTATAGTTTATAGAATTTTCTTGCAAGTTGAATGTTGAACTTACTCATCCCGCGTTAGCAGGTCAAAGCCTATTATGCCACCAAACACCGTTAACGAGCTACGCGCGTAGTAATAAAGTAAAATTAAAATAAAAAAAAAATTTTTTTCCTTGGCCGGGTTCGAGCTTGCAACTAACCGCACCACTTGCCGCCGCCTCTACTCAAGAGCCACAATAATAATAACCAATTAAAATAGCAGCACAGAAACAATGCAATCGCAATTGCAATGCTGTTGATAGAATTAAAAGCAGACGCGCATGAATGTGTGTATATAGAAATTAGTGGAATTTGCGCTAGCTGATGCTTACACGTGCGCACATAACTTTTGAGTTTCTTAACCGATCTTAATGAAATTTTCGACAGTACATCTTATTGTATAATAGAATATAGAATATTTGTGTATTCCCACTTGTACTATCAACTGCATTAATTGTGGCTAAAATTAGTGAGCAATACAAGTTGGTTTATTAACTTGATTTATAGCTTTGTGGTGGTAAAGGGGAGGTGGTAATAGCTATAAAATGAAAGATACTTGATATATATATACTATTCTAGAAGCTACATGTGAAGTTTGGTGACTCTAGCTCTTATTACTTACCAAAATTGCGCAAAAAACAGGATATCGATATCGATGTTTATCGATTACTTGGAACCGGGACAAGTTATCGAATAACGGAAACTAATTCGATATACGCGGGCACGAAGAGGACCTATAGCTAAAATTTACATATTTTGTTACATACATTTGCACAAATACATTATACCCTTTTTACCCATTTTTAATGGGTTCAGGGTATAAAAACTGAGAGGCTTTTCCGAAGATGTCAATTGAACAGTTTTCTTTAATCATGTTAGAGCCATGTTTTGAACTAACGGAATAAGGCGAGTCGACTGGATAAGAAAGTAAATGTCCATTGGTACTGAGACTTCTCCTTCCCTATCGCCTAGCCTTGAATTTACCTTGCCTTGATGCGATCCATTTAGGTCTTGCCTTTTAACAAAGTGAGTGTTCCTTTCTCCACTCTTTTTGCGTTTCTTTCCCTGCCTTTCCCTGCCTATCGTTCGGACGATTTCGGTGCTTGCTGCCGCCGATACTTCCAGTTGCTTGATTATTTTCTTCAACATTCTTGGCGTATGTGGCTGCAAACATTTTTCTTTCCATGCTTGTTCCTGGTTCTTTGGACATGGCTAAAGTGGATAAACATCTTTCGGTTCTGCCGGGAAAACTACTGCCCTCAAGGACCTTTTAACTCCTGAAACAAATGCGTGCAGTGCATCACCTCTGATATCTTCAATGAGTAGGGTGGATCTTTCGTACATATCTAAGTCATGATGACATTATTAGTCACAAGCGTCAATTTCCTCTCGACCTCGTAGTAGTATTTCATGAGGCTCATAATTTCTTACCTGACAATCTCTAATCCTTGTCGAAAAGTTCGTAATGAAGTTTAATTCAGCATAAGTGCAATTTAATCTGGCTACTATGACATCGAAATTAAATTATGAGACCCACACAAACCTCTTGTGCTTCACTTACGTAATATGGCTCAAAGATTTTAAGCATACAACCCATGTAAGCGAGCTGATGTCCGTATAGAGTCTAGCGGAGCAAGCGCTGGTTCCGGGTCAGTGACGTCGGCTGGGGTGGGTTAACTAGGATATGGCTGTGCTACCTATTCCCAGGCAATTATAGTTTAATAAAAATTCCCGTGCTATTAATATATGAAGTTCGATTACAAAAATAAAATTTACGAGTTAGGAAAAATCGACAAAGTTAAAGAAATTGTACTAAATTGATCTAGGGACAGTAGCTGTTGTTGTTGCTGTTACGCTGCGCTGATGTCAATGCGACAGCTGTTGCCCACCCTATCATGATCACCGGGGCCGCCTGACCAGACAATTGGTCGGTGATCCCAAAGACAACACAAATTAAATTATCCTAACATTCCGATGACGCATGGCTCCAACGTGAACAAGGCAAATTAGCACATAATTATAATTTCTTAACAAATATTTATTTTTGTGGGGAATTGAGGACTTAATTAGAAATTTCGTTTAGGCATTATTAATTCTTAATAATAGGAAATTAAAAAAACTATAATATACAAAGATAAAGAAATTCTTTAATATTTGAGATTCTAATTTGATCATTGACAAAAATTATAAAAAAGATTGTTGTTCGGTAGAAATTCATTTAATCTGGTAAAATGTAATGTAACTGTAGCAAAAGAATTAAAGCTCAATTGAACTAAGTTGGTCTCTTAATATTTTCCATTTAACACGATTCGTTTATTTTTTAACGGGGCTTAAGATTATCCATTCTTTTTATCTCATAAATTGAAGTGCAAAAAATAAAATTTAAGAGTTTTGAAAGCGCTTCTCTTCTTCGATGTGATGTGCGGTGATCTGCTCTAGCAAAAAATGCACTTCGAATTGCACAGAAAAAATTTAAGAAAATACAAAAAAGAATATGGCGATCCGAAGTTCGGAGCATGGAAGGAGAACAGAAGGGTAAAGAATATAGGCCAATGGAAAGAATATGTAGGGCATTGCAAAAAAAACGGAGTTAAAGAAAAACAGAGGCAATAAAATTTTAACCATGCGGTTACATTCTTTTGCCGAAAAAGAATAAAAACTAGCACATACCTATGTGAATATTTTAATTATGAACTTGAGGCGACTTAACTACGGCCATAGCGTTCTTGTTGGGGCCAACTGGCTGCTGGGAAATGGTTCAGCGATACGCGCACTTGGGTCTTTTTGTAATCACTTTTATTAGAATAACACTTCAGAAAAAATATGTTTCCTCACAGGTTAAGCGCGATTGTAAATAGGCGCAGTTCGTACTTTCTATGAGTCAACCTTTTTTCACGGTGGACAGAATGTAAAAGAAAGATCTGAGCTCCGGTCGCTTTAGGGAAAGCTATTTACAGCGAAAACAGGTCAGACGCCATTTCAAATTATCAGATTAACATTTATCTATTACTTTTTTTCTCTTTCAACAAAACATGTATAAAAAAAAAATATTAAAATTGATATCAGAGTAAACAGAGTACAAGATCTTAACTAGATTTATATAGCCTACTTTTGGGCTTTTTATTCAAACACATTTTTCTTGCTTCAAGCGCCACTACAAATCCCCCCGCCAAAATCGGACTTTGGGGGTTTTTTATTTCTAAACCACCAAGAGCGATTCGCGCTTGAAGCGAATATTTTGTACTACGATTATAGTTTGATGTCTTTCGCATGGTACTTCCCCTCGAACTGCCCTTGCAGGTTTTCCAACTCATAATTACTATTACCAAGCTTACGTCATCTTATTGATAAAAGTAGGAGCTAGCTTAGCACAAAAACCCTGAGAGAACTTGAAAGTTCCTTAGAAAAACTTCTTGTCTTACATCTATGACATTAGACATTAATGTGGTTTTCCCCAAACCTTTTTCCGCGAATAAAGGAAATAGTTTGACAATTTCTGTAAGTCGTTGCTGTTGGTGCACAGTTAAAGGTCGCAGCGGATCCTCAGCGCATGCAATACTTGACGGCAAGGCTGGCCTTAAGAAGCATGGAGGCAACAGATCAAACGTTGACCAAAAGTCTTTGACCAAGTAAAGTGGTTGAACATGCGAAGGGACTGTATAAAAAGTAATTCGTTTAACTTTTCCACCATAACAAACTTCTTTACGTAACCTTCCCAATATTTGTTGGGTTTCGCCATCGGCGGCTTTCACATGTGAAGTAATTGGTTTATACGGTACATTCGTCTTCAACAATTCCACAGCGAAACTCCCACCAAAACAACTTATCGACGCACCGGTATCCATCAATCCTGTTGGATATCGGCTGCGCTATGAGCGGAGCCCCAAACTGCCTGTAGATATGATGCGGCCTGCGGCGTGGTTACCAACCGAGGCGGCTTTGGGACTGATGAGATTAGAAAGAATCCCAGACGGTTGCTCACAAGCGGGGTTTTTCATTTTAAAAGACTTCAATTGAACTATTGAACTTAACCTAAATATTACAATAATTAATCTGACCTACACAGAGTATACGTCCGGTGACTTGGACGGTCACAGACTTTAACACGTGGCGCAAATCCTGCTGTTACTAAGCTTGCAAATTCAAAGCTCAATAGAATAACAAAACACAAGAAAGTAAGATAACTTTAAGTTACAGGACTTAAATCTGGACCGCTTGAGAGAGCCACAAAATACAACTCAACTCAACCGTGATAGCGCGTGATCCATTGAGCGATAAGACATCACTCAATGCGGCTGATCTAAGCACAGATGCATGTTCATAGCTCGCTCTTTCCAAGAGCTCTCTTGTAATATACGCTCATAGGCCGGCGCGATTGCTGTTGTGGGTTAGCTGAAAATAGAAGAGTACAACTTAACATTTAAGTAAAGGTTACGTGTCATTTTCAAGCCAATTCTCTTGTATGGGTAATGGACAGAGCTGTGTTACTGGCCGTTTGATAACACCACTGCTTGTTTTAAGAGTCACAACTCCAACTAATCCATCTGCACTAGCATGAGTGCTTGTAATTCGACCCAAAGGCCACCGATGCATAGGAAATCGTGTATCCTTTATTAACACCATGCGTCCAACATATAGGTTTCTCTTCATTTGCTACCATTATAGTCTTTTCTGCATCCCGTCAAATATTTAGAACTCTACCTTTTCCAAAATTGTTGTGAATAGTACAGAGTCTCCACCGCAGCATTAAACGCAGTTAAGGTATTTCAGGTGTAGGAGGCGACAAGATCGCATCACCAGGGAAAAAGTGATCCGGGGTTAACACCATCAAATCCTCAGGATCATTCTAAATAGGACATAGAGGCCTTGAGTGAGCAACCACGGTTTGTTGCCTTTTGTGATGCTATGTAGGAAACCTTCGCCCCTTTGGGGGAAAACGCTATACATTTTAAATAATTCACGATATGAGTTGAACATTTTTCTTTGTGGTTCGTTAACCAATAACTTTTGTTAAAGATATTGATAATTTTATCTCTCCCTAAGTGCCCTATATCATTGTGATATTTGTATAAAACATGGTCTTCAATATTTTTGGGAACATAGAACAAAAGCCTGTTGTCGATTGATTTTCTTTATACTATGCCGTTTTTCATCTCGTAAAGCTTGTGTTCTGAATCAGGACTTCAGATTTTTCACAAATTTTCGAAGGTTTATAGTTTTGAGTCTTCCTCTGCCAATGAGTAAATTTTCTTCTGTTTGTTTCTATTACTAAAATGTTATGACATCGGCTGAGTGCGTCTACGTGCTGCATTTTGTTTCCTGGCCTGTGTACTAAATCGTAATCATAATTTTGGAACTAGAGAGCCCACCTGACTATTTTTGGATTCATAGGTCAATAAATCAGCTCTATTGAGAGTTAAAGTCAGCGAGTGACAATCTGTAATAATCTTGAAATGCTTATCATGTAGATATATCCTAAATCTGTGCAGTGCATGGATAACTTCCATTAATTCTTTATACCTCTCCATTAGCTGGAGGTGATCCTGTCGCTATTTTAATATGTTTAATATTAGCTTCTGTCGTGAAGTCTTCGAATTCGTTTCAAGTTTGAAACTATAGTATACGGCTTCCGCTTCTGTAGTCCGCCTTGAGAAATAAAAGACCGGACGAATTTTCCCATATTATTTTTCCTGAAGTAGAACGGCACCAAACACTAAAGCGCTAGCGTCACAATGTAATTATATGTCATGCCTATGGCCATTAACTGCTAAAATTGGGCACTGTATTAGTTTTTCTTTAAGTGTTAGAAAACCTTCTACTTCATTTTCTTCAAAACAAAATAGTTTATCTTTTTTAATTAAATCGTATAATCGTAATACAATTGTTGAAAATCCGTTTATGAATCTACGAAAAAATGAACAAAGCCCGAGAAAGCACTGCACCTCGTGTACCTTTTTCGGTATGGGAAAATTTGGTACAGCTTCTATTCCCTTTTCGTCTGCCTCAATGCCATTTTTTGAAATAAGAAAACCCAAGTATTTGCAAGTAGCAAATTTTAAAAACTCTCATTTGGCCAAAATGCATTTTGACTCTTATGGGCATTACACAAAACTTAATCTGACCTAAAGGGCTGACGAGCGCTGTGTATTTTATCGACTCTTCGTTAACAAATACATGTAAACCATTTTTTAGGTCTAGTTTTTTTTTTATTTTTAGTTTTAATTTTTAAAAGTGCCAATCAGAACTCAAATGTGTACTATAATGCTCTTAGAATCATGTTTGTGGTCGCCAGGTTTGTATAATAAACAGTATTAAGAAAATAAAATAAAAACAAAAATAAAAACTTAGTTAAAGTCGCATTGAATTACGGCCTTAGGTGACCTCCTGGACGCCTTCTGCGCTCCCTCTTGGGAGAAGGCCAAAGTGGCGCCATTTGAGCCGCCGGATAGGAATAGCTGTAGCCAGGGATCTGACCAAGCGATTGCTGTGGACCAACAGTCGATCATTGTATCGGCTTCAGTGGAAGACGATCTGGTCCTGGACAACCGCCAGATTCAAGTCTCTTTGCAGAGTTTAGTTTCTGACATACCAGGTACAACCCGTGATTAGGCGTTATGCTTTATTTTGCATGACTTGCACTCTCTTACGTTGAGACCTGGCAGCAATTCCCCAGATCGGAATGCCGTACATCCATACGGGGGCTATAATCTGGTGGTACACTGTGCGCTTATTGTTGAGAGAAAGCTTGCTCTTTTTGTTCAGTAGCCAATATAGGCTGACGATTTTGGTTCGGCAACTATTATGGAGTCTGAAGATATTTTACTTTATTGCTTTGTGGGATGGTGTCGCCGCAGAGCTTCACAGCTGGAGGGACACTTTACCTCAGGGTAAGGCATACGTTTGTGCATTTGGAGCTGTTTATTTAAATATTCCACCTTTACGCCCAGTTGTCTAGGAGGTGAAGGTACTCCTGGATACCGTCTGCAGCCTCGTACTTGCAGTGGGAGCTGAAAAAGATTTCGACATCATTAGCGTAGGTGGCAATCATCGTTTTTGTGGATTGATGCCCAACTCGTCCGCGTCAGGAACGGGTATGTCTTCTGTAAATAGTAAAAACAGGATAGGGCCGAGATCGCTACCTTGGGATACACCTGCCATAATTGGATGGATGGCTGATAGTCCCGTTTGCGCTTTGACACTGAATAATCGACCCTCCAGGTAGGATTTGATGAGTTCGAAGTAGGGTGAGGGTAGCTTTGAAAACACTATTTATCTAATAAATCATCCATATGTGGGGGCAGATAATTGTCTTTAGCTAATACCTTGTTTAGTTTCCTAAAATCTATGTATAACCTCAAGTCTCCAGTTTTCTTTTTTACTAACACTATAGGTGATGCGTACTCTAAATCACTAGGACGTATAGTGCCATTCTTTAAATATTCATCTATTAATTCTTGAAGTTTTTCTTTTTCACTATATGACAATCTCCGTAGAGAACAACTAAATGGAGTTTTCAAACCTTAGCTTTATTTCTAGTCTAACTTTTGGGTTATCTGGTCTGATTGCTTTTATATATGTATCTTCAATTATTTTAATATATCTGCGCTTTGCTTCATAACTTACATCACTAACCATACAATGCATAGACTTGTCAAACGTCGGAATAATCGGATACCGATAAATCGTCAACGACTGAGCCCCATGGGTGTCCGCGACCATTTTAGTGTGCCCAGACAAAGTAAGACTGCTGACTTTGATATGGAAAAAATGCAAGTGATCTTTTTATGTATTTTTTGACATGGTAAACATTTTGGGTTAAAGGGTTATATGGCAGGCAATTAACGATAAGAATGTGC
>NW_026997468.1:0-9674 GCF_035044405.1 Drosophila montana
CGAATTTTTGTGTTCAGTACCCATGTCCGTTATGAACGTCTTCATAAGACAGTACTTTAGTACAAAAGATTCAAATATTGCTTTACCTACTGTTTTTGCACTTTTATCTTTTACTGGTATTGTAACAAGATATTTAGTGAGATCGCATATTACAGTAATTACGTACTCGCTGCCAATCTCTGTTCGAGGTAATGGACCGATAGTGTCTATTAAAACAGTGTCAAATGCAGTATTTAGAGTATTCGTTAATATCATTGGGGCTTTAGTATGTGTTGTGGTTTTTGCTAATTGGCATTTCACACAAGTTTTCACATACTTTGTAATGGTGTTAATCATTTGGGGCTAGTAAAAGTTTTTCTTAATTTTTGATGATATTTCGACAGTATTGCTTTTATTTGACTTTCGTCATTTTTGTCTATTTGTGTCACTTTTGCTAGTAGCACTACTTTTAATATATTTAAATATTTATTGCCCATATTTTAAAATTGATTTAATGATACAAATTCGAAAAATTGTTCATTTGGTGACAACTGTAAGTTAACAATTTTATGTATTCCGGCTTCTGAATTAAAACTTTGAAAAAATTGACCCAAGTCGAATTTTCCATTGGAGTACAAATCATGAACTGAAAATTGTGAAAATTTTAGTTTCACAAATTTCTTTACGTCGTTATTACTAACGACATTGGGTTCTTTTAGATTTTTTTGATCTTTTTGCAATTTTATTGTGTCATCGGCGCAGATCCTGTCTTTGTGATGATCTTGTTTGAACCATTTATATTTTCCTATTCATGTCAATTATTGTCTCTATGCTTATGCGGGATAATGCATCCGCTACATGGTTATCTCTGTAGTAGCTCTGTAGTTGATTTATTGCTTTCTCCCTGTGTGAAAGCTCGGGATGCGTATGCAATTGGCAATTGCACACCGTTCTACTCTTGGGATAGTACAGCACCATATGCATGTTTACTTGCATTTGTAGCTATGCAAAATTCTTTGCTGAAGTCAGGGTATTGCAATAATGTTGGTTTCATTTATTCCTTTTTTAAATATTTAAATGCATCATCGCATTCTTTTGTCCATTCGAATTGGACATTCCTTCTGCAAAATCTGGTCTAATGACGTGAGTGTTGTGCGAAGTTGTTATAAATCTTCTGTAGTAATTACAGAACGCGACGAAACGTCGTGCACTATCCGCATCAGTAGGGGTTGGAAAGTTTTTTATAATCGTACTTTTTGTCATCTGGAAGGATGCCATGGTCTGTGAACTTATGCGTAAGGAATGTTACCTCGTGCATGAAAAACGCACACTTCTCTGGGTTTAGTTTTAAATATGTTTTAGACAAAGATCAAATATGCTTGTCAAGTTTTTGAACATGTGCTGCTCTGAGCAGCCGATAACTACTAGGTCATCCATATAGAGAAATACTTGGGATGGCTCTACGCCTGAAAATGCTAGTGTCATCATTCGCATAAATGAACCGCGTGAAGCGGTAAGGGTTAGTGCTCGTTGAAAATTATGTTATATTTCTAGATTTTTCATCTAGTTCAATTTGGTGGAAACCTGACATTATCGAGACATGAAAAATATTTAGCTCGTCCTAATTGGTCAAGTATTTCCTCAATTCTTGGCAGTGGATATTTATCTGCTAAAAGATTTTTGTTTATTTGGCGATAATCAACTACCAAACGCCATTTTTATACCCTGAACCCATTAAAAATCGGTAAAAGGGGTATAATATATTTGTGCAAATACATGTAACAGGCAGAAGGAAGCATCTCCGACCCCGTAAAGTATGTATATTCTCGAACAGCTTCAATAGCCGAATCGATTTAGCCATGTCCGTCTGTCTGCCCGTCCGTCCGTATGTATGAACGCAAGGATTTCAGAACCTATAAGAGCTAGAGACCTGAAACAGCTGTAGGTCACCCTATTCCCCGCCCAGATCGAGTTTGTTTCCGATATTCGATAACTTGCCCCGTTTCCAATTAATCGATAAAAATCGATATCGAAATCCGGGTTTTTGAGCAATTTTGGTAAATAATAAGAGCTAGAGTCACCAAACTTGACATGTAGCTTCAATAATAGTATATATATATCAAGTATCTTTCATTTTATAGCTATCGCCACCTCCCCGCTACCACCGAAAAGCTATAAAACAAGTTAATTATCCAAATTGTATTGCCCAACAATTAAAGCCATAATTGATATGCAATTGAATTTTTAAGAATACACAAATATTCTTTATTCTGTTCTACTATAAGATGTAATATCGAAAATTTCATTAAGATCGGTTAAGAAACATAAAAGTTATGTGCGCACTTGTTAGCAGCATAGCTGCTGCGCAAATTGGAAGAATTTCTGTATACATGAACACACACACACACATTCATGCGCATCTGCTTTGAATTCTATCAACAGCATCGCAATTGCGATTGTATTGAGAGGGTTCAGGGTATCCCCTAGTCGGGAGCTCCCGACTAGAACCTCTTACTTGTTTCCCCTTAGAATTTGGGACAGTTTTTTTGGGTACCAAGAGAAGTGGCTTATTGTACTCTGAGATAGATGCCATCTTTTATTTGTTTTTCGACCTGCCTGTTAATTTCTGGCTTTTCTGTTTTTGCATTTCTGTAGTTCTTAATATATACGGGTGTTTTGTCTGCTAATCCTAATTTTAGTTTCTAAAAATTATTACTTGAAATTGCGTCTGTTTCTAGACAAAAGATGTCACTGTATTTGGTATAAAAATCAGTAAGCTTGTTTTTAAATTGTTCAGGGAATTTTAATCTATTTATGAATCTATTAATGTTATTTATTTTGATTTCATATTCTTATAGTGACTCAAATTTTATTTTGGGATTTGGAATTTTAATATGTTTACCAGTTGTATATAAAATACGGACTATTCCGCTATTACTTGTTACGATACTGTTTGCTATTATTACCCCAGGGTGTAATTCCTGGTTTGGAATAAGAACTGTATTGTGGCATGTACATATCGAGAGCTCACTGTGCTCAGCACTATGTCTAGTATATACTTCATATAAATCAATAAACATATGTCATATTTTTATTTTGGGATTTGGAATTTTAATATGTTTACCAGTTGTATTTAAAATACGGACTATTGCGCTATTACTTGTTACGATACTGTTTGCTATTATTACCCCAGGGTGTAATTCCTGGTTTGGTATAAGAACTGTATTGTGGTATGTACATATGATCGGCCACGAGTGTCTCGACTACAGACAAGCCGCGTCAGCATGTATCCCATGCAGTGACCGCTTGCATAAGATATATATGTGCACAACACGCTCTATCCTAACATCGACGTTTTCGCTGCTTACATATAAGCTACATATATTCGTTTTATATGTTATATATAAAACGATTTATATACTGCCACCGAGGACTGCGCTGCCTTAGGCTTAGTAATACCACTAACCAAATAACATATAGACCGGACAAACCGTACTTTTGATGGTGACATTCGTTTTTTTTGCGGCTGGTCCAAACTCGCCTTCGTTTTTGTTCGGGTTCGAGACATGCCCGCATGCTCTCAAAGCAAGAGAGTATGAATACATATGGCCTGCGTCGTGGAACGACATATGGAGGGCTCGCGTCAGACGCGTGCCAATAATGATATTTTTAATTTTTGCGCCCATGATCAGCCCATTCACACGCATTTATGTCTGTGTGTGTGTGTTCAGAGCTCGAAATTCAGAAATCCAAAAATATTGTCAAATTTGCATCGGACAGGCATATACAAAATACGCAAGTATGCGTGAATAGCAAGCCCGAAAACTTTTAAATGCACACATGCCAACGCTTAGGTACCCTTTCGAACAAGAACGAGCTAAAATGAAAGAATTTCGCATCGACTTGGCAACCACCTTCTTTATTTCATATTACTCGTCTCCTCAAAAGGGAAGAAATGCCACCGACTTTTGACAAAAATTGAATTTGTGGGAACACAAACATTTAAACGGTACATAGACAAACTGAAAGAGCACTAAGAGTAAGCCAAAGCAGTTTCCTGTAGTGGGAGCGAGATAAAAAACAGCGATGCCGTTCTATCGCACAAATCATATGGATGAGAGTAAGCCAAAGCAGTTTCTTGTAGAGTGAGCGAGTAAAAAGACAGCGTTGCCGTTCCACGACACAGGCCATATGTATTCTTACTCTCTTGCTCTGAGAGCATGCGGGCATGTCTCGAACCCGAACAAAAACGAAGGCGAGTTTGGACCAGCCGCAAAAAAAACGAATGTCACCATCAAAAGTACGGTTTGTCCGGTCTATATGTTATTTGGTTAGTGGTAATACTTAATACCAAAATGTAAAGACAGTTTAATAAAAGTATCCGGAGCGATAAGAACAGTCGTTCCTTCAAAAACTCATTACTGCATTCATTTAATTCCACATGGCGACCGTAACTAAGGTCAAAATAAACCTGGACATGGATGAACAACAACAACAACAGCAGCAACGGCAGTAACAACAACAACAACAGCTACGATAGTAACGACGATAACAGCAGAAACAAAAAATTCGAAAATGTGTCCTGAAAACCATACACAAACATAGGCAGAAAAATATGTAAAAAAAAGTAAAAGTAAATTAAAACAACTTTTACATATAAACAAATATATTAAATTTTTAAATTCATACATACATGAATGAATAACAACAGAATTAGCAAATCTTTTGAAAATTTGGAATCACTTGAAAATACTAAATACATAATAAATATAACCCCCAAAAATGGGTTTAATAGACACAAAAACAGTGGACTCCACTGCCAATGTTATCAATAAGGTAGCAGTAGAGAATCAAGATCTAACTATTATAACAACGTTATTGATCATAATAGTCATAATAATGACCGCCAATATATTGTTCAAAATTTACAAAGTACACAATAAGTGTTTGAAAAAGAAATATTTAAGCAAGGCGAATGATCTAGATAAGATCTAAATGAAAAAAAAATTAATAATTATAATCAGTAATGTTTGTTATAAAAACAACAAGGTTATAAAAAAAATTTGTTAAGACATATTTCAATGTGAAAGAATAAAAGTAATATTACAAAAATTTATATTTTAATGATAAAAAAAACTTAAGAATAACTAAGGCATTATGAGATCAAGAGCAAGAACACTATCCACTTTATCGAGAAGATCATGAAATAACCTATAAGGCAGTTAAATATTAGATATGGAATGGCAACAGATACATGCCATATTACAAGACATTAAGAAAAATTTCGATAAATCTTATAAATGTCTCTCACAAAATAGAAATATTCTTACTGACACTATTAGCAAACATGCAAAGATATTAGTAAAGTCTGTTAATGAAGCATGAACACTAATACATAACAAAAGGAAAAAGCAAAATCAATCACACAGGTCATTAGTATCTAAATTATTGGTCAAACTTCGATCACATTTAGTATCAGTCCAAAGGAGGTATAATCTATATATATCGATACCGACAATCTTAAATACCCCTTTGACAGTTAGAACTAGTGAAGAACTAAATAAAGACCAGGAAGATATAGATTCAACGGAGGAGTACGAATCAGAAAGTAATACCGACCCAGAAGTCAAAGAAAAAGATCTACAAGATTTAACTCTACCTGCGGTAATAAAGTTACCCGAAATAGCAGAAAATAATTATTGGTCAGATTCCGACACAAACTCCAGCGTTGTTGAACAAAAAATAGTAATCATGGAGCAAACCAATATTGAATTTATAAACACTGCATCAAAGATTATACCGGACTTCAGCGGTAAAGCTGAATACCTACGTAGTTTCATAGATGCATTGGAAATTGTAAAAACAATACAGGGCGCACATGAAATCTTAGCTGTGTCTTTAATAAAAACAAAACTAAAAGAACCAGCTAGAAATATAATAAGCAATGCAAGTACGACAGATCAAATAATCACCAGACTCAAAGCTAACGTAAAAGGTGAGTCAATTGACAATATATCTGCAAGATTATTGAATCTTTAGCAGAAAAGCAGGACACCTAACGTCTATACTCAGTTTCAATAGCTAATTTTGCTATTGAAACTGAGTATAGACGTTAGGTGTCTTGTTTTTCTGCGAAAGATTCAATAATTTTGCAGATATATTGTTAATTGACTCACCCTTTACGTTAGCTTTGAGTCTGGTGATTATTTGATCTACCGTATTTTCATTGCTTATTATATTTCTAGCTGGTCCTTTTAGTTTTGTTTTTATTAAAGACACGGCTAAGATTTCATGTGCACCCTGTATTGATTTTATATTTTCCAATGCATCTACTGAAACTACGTAGGTTTTCAGCTTTTCCGCTGAAGTCCGTTATAATCTTTGATGCAGTGTTTATAAATTTAATATTGGTTTGCTCCATGATTACTAATTTTTGTTCATCGACACTGGAGTTCGTGTCGGAATCTGACCAATAATTATTTTCTGCTATTTTGGGTAACTTTATTACCGCAGATATAATTAATTCTTGTAGATCTTTTTCTTGACTTCTGGGTAGGTATTACTTTCTGATTCGTATTCCTCCGTTGAATCTATATCTTCCTGGTCTTTATTTAGTTCTTCACTAGTTCTAACTGTCAAAGGGGTATTTAAGATTGTCGGTATCGATATATCTAGATTATACCTCCTTTGGACTGATACTAAATGTGATCGAAGTTTGACCAATAAAATAGATACTAATGACCAGTGTGATTGATTTAGCTTTTCTCTGTTGTTATGTATTAGTGTTCGTGCTCCATTAAAACACTCTACTAATATCTTTGCATGTTTGCTAATAGTCTTAGTAAGAATATTTCTATTTTGTGAGAGACATTTATAAGATTTAACGAAATTTTTCTTAATGTCTTGTAATATGGCATGTATCTGTTGCCATTCCATATCTAATATTTAACTGCCTGATAGGTTAGTTATTCTTAAGTTTTTTTTTTATCGTTAAAATACAAATTTCTGTAATTTTACTTTTATTCTTTCACATTGAAGTATGTGTTAACAATTTTTTTTTTCATTTAGATCTTATCTAGATTATTCGCTCTGCTTAAATATTTCATTTTCAAACACTTATTGTGTACTTTGTAAATTTTGAACAATATATTGGCGGTCATTATTATGACTACTTAGATCTTGATTCTCTACTGCTACCTTATTAATAACACTGGCAGTGGAGTCCACTGTTTTTGTGTCTATTAAACCCATTTTTGGGGGTGATATATTTATATATATTTAGCATTTTCAAGGTTTCTAGGTTTATTTTGACCTTAGTCACGGTCGCCATGTGGAATTAAATGGATTAAATGAATTGCTAAGGGAGCGACTGTTCTTGTCGCTCCGATACTACCTATAAACAAATTTTATATTTTTATATTTTACAATATTTTTTCACTTTTGCAAAATACAATCAATTAAAAAAAACTACATTATATTACGTTATTCCTTTAAAAGGGGAGGTGTAGTGTGTATATGCCTTAAAAGAACACCCTATATGCAAATATAAAGTATGCGGCACTTTGTTGCATACAATAACAATTATACATTAAACAAGCCCAGAGCCACTTTATATATTGGATCTGACTCATATTACGCAGCGCGGTTCACTGGCCTCACTAGGTGACCGTTTATGCTTACGCTACATATCCCACGCGCCGCCTGACCTCATTTCTTGAGCAACATATATATGCTCACTAACACAGGCATATGCAAGCTACCTCTCTCCCTTTCTTTGTAGCTATTCACCAATAAGCATAACCAGCATAAGTACATACATGTATCCAAACTTCAAAGAAAAATAAATTCATTATTAACAATCAATATCTCAAAGGGATACAAAATACATTTCTATACAGTATCCTTCAATATCAATTTTTATTTATAATAATTATTTATGGTATTGATTCGGTCTGAAGTCCGAATACATCACTATACTTTCTGCATAAGTCTTTTAATTGCGGTTTGAATTTTTTTGGAAAGTTTTAACTTAATTGAGCTATTTTTTGGTGTTGCAACTGTGTTTGCAACGTAAATACCAGGTTGAATTTCCTGATTTGGGGTGAATATCTTGCTGTTAGAAGTATTGAATTGTTACCAGAACTGTATGTTATTGGAACATAAATTTGGACATTTATATTGTTTGGTCTAATAATAAACCAATCTTCGGACTTTTCTAGGTCTATTTAGCCATTAAGAACTTTAATGAAATCTATGGCTATTATTCCGTCATACGGTTTAACAAAATTTGCAACAACAATATGAAAGTTGTGAGGAATTATATATTTGTCTGCTTGTAGCTCTATTGGAGCGAGGCCTTTGGATTTTATGACTCCTTGACCTATACATTTAGTGTCTATAGTGTTATTCAATTGGATGTCATTAAAGACATCGGAATCTTCTTTTACAATTGAGATGTCTGCGCCTGTATCTGTTAAAAATATCAGTTTCTTTCCTGATTCCATATTTAAAAATGAAACAAAAATAGTGAGATTGAAGTTTATCGAATGAACCTTTTTTTAATTCTGTGTTCCTAAAGGGGGCTGTTGGTTTCCCGAATTATTTTGGGCTCCCCTAACAATGTTTATGTTGTTATTGTTATTACGATTATTTCCTCTAGATCCTCCGCAGCGTCTGTTATTATTATTATTACCTCGGCCACGGCCGTATTAGTTGTTACCATATTAGCTGTTTGCCCTTCCTCAGTAGTTACCTCGACCACGGTTTCCGCCGCGCTGAGAGTAATTCTGGCGGAACAAGATACTGTTGGACAGCCCAGTTGCTTCTGCGCAACTATTTACAAATTTTGATACCGCTTCGTTCATGGTATGGAAGGTGCCTGATTGCATGATAAGTTTTACCTTATCAATTGCGCAATTTTGCGTCATGGCCTTTATAGTTAATGTCAAGCTGTATTTGTTAGGTAGTTCCGGGCTTAAACCATCACTGATATAAGCTCCGTCAAGAGACTGGGTCAATTTTTCTATCTTTTGGGTGTACTAATTTGACGTTTTCCTCTTTTCCTGCAGATTAAGCAGTTTTGCAGATATAACTTCTACTGATTCTCCTTTTACAGCTTTGGATAATTAATTAATAATTGCAAGAATTGTCTGCTCATTACTTATCAAATTTCTAGCGTGGCCTTTAAGTTTTGTCTTGATAACGCTTACAGCAGTTAGTTCATGAGTGCCTTTTAAGGAATCTATTAGATTCAATGCATCTAAAAAACTTTGTAGGTTTTCGAAGAATTTTAAAAACTCTGTAACTGTCTGAGCCATGTTTTCTATTTTTATTTTTTCTACTTGTTCGTTTTCCGTTGATCGTGTTAACGTTACCGGCGCTTTTAATACCGAGCTGAAGGTTATATTTTTCGTTTAAATTTACCAGATTATCTCTTAGACGTTGTAAAGTGTCTGAAGTTGGGACTCTGTGTAAACTTTTCAGTTTATGTTGCCACTCATTAATAAAACTCCTGATTTTATTGTATTTATATACAAGGATATCAGTCTGTTTAATTATGGGTGGTTGCAAGACAGGTGCGCTTTTATTTAGGCTCTTATATGATTTATCAAAATTCGATCTATGCAGCTTTATTTTTTCGACTATTTGGTGCCATTCCACTTTACTTTTATTTTTATTTATGCAATCGCACCATT
>NW_026997469.1:0-657 GCF_035044405.1 Drosophila montana
GGACGTGATTGCGCACTGCGTAATTTAGAAAGAGGAACAAATGCCACCAAAAAAGATGCCGAGACTCGCTGCTCAAAGTGTGAAGAATTCTGACCCTACGGCCGCTTCGACAAATAAATAAAATATCAACGCAGGTACAGAGAAAAGTTTCCCTTGGCTTTGGGATCCACACCGCCAGGACGATATAGATTCGATCCTGCGCCGCAACTGTCTGACAGCATGCCCCAAAGGTTTCCAGAAGCGCGACAGAAGCCAAATAGACTTCAGGGTAGCGTTCCTTGAATGCCGTTCGTCAGTCAAACTGATAAACTGAGCATTTGACGAATGCTTAAATATTGTCCACTGTCCAGATTATGCGTAGGCAAGTTAGCCTGTGTTAGGATTTGTTTTCTCTCCTCCGAATTATATGAAAGTGTATTAAAACATAGAAAAACATTGTTTGAGCTATTTCTGTTGTCATTACTTATTTAATTCTTCAGTTATTAATAATTGTAAGATTTATTAGCGAAAGGGAACTATTTTTGTTGTCTATAGTGAATATTGTGGTTATTTATATACTTATTTATCTTCTAAAGAAGCTACTGGCCGGGGTACGACTCTCAGTCTTACTAGGTCTAGCGAGTTACAAGACATTTATAAATTCGCTGGGAAAGAGGG
>NW_026997470.1:0-1422 GCF_035044405.1 Drosophila montana
GAACATAAGAAGAGGGTGGCCAACATCTCGCAGCTGAAACCATTCCACCAAAAGACGACTGATGATGAAGGGGAAAACCCAGGGCACATGGATGCCCACGAGTAGGCGAAGGGTGAGAGCGAAACCCGTCGCCCAACGAAACCATTGTACTAAAGTTTAGATTAGATTAACAATAACAGCGTAAATAAGAATAGGCTTAGTAAAATGTGAGCCGCACTAAGAGGATAGAGCATGAACAAATAAGTAACGAATAAGTTAACAAATAAGTTGAATTTACAGATGGAACCCGAAACCATCAGAATCTCATCAGACGAAAACGCCAGCAGCGGAGACACTGAGCCTTTGCCCGGGCCTGGTGCCGGAGGCCGCCCGCGTGATCCCCGTCAGGGGCGCGAATACTACGGTGGAGGGCTGCAAGAGCCAAGAGCCGCCTTACCAGGCGTGGAGGCGCCATTCGCGCGAAATTCACCACAGTATGCGGAAGAGACCCGTCCCCGCCTCTTGCATCCCACTCGCCACGGTCATCGGGTACTACAACCCCAACCGCGACAGGCGAGGTGGACGAGGAGGATTTCCTACCGCTCGAGACGGGTGAGCACGCACCACCAGTGCAGAAAGCCGGAGCGGTAGAGGCGGCAGGAGAGGAAATTTCCCCGTCGGCCGAGGATACGGAGTCGTCACCGACGGAGGCGGCGAACGAAATCCTTGCAGATAGCTCGGAAGCGGACCTGTTCAGTCGCAGCCTGGAACCCCTAGCGGGAAGGGCCCGAAACACCACGACAGGTTACGAGCCGTTTACAGGGGACGAGGAGGACGAACCGGCATTCCGCCGCCGCTTCGCCACCCACCGTCTGGAGGTAGATCCGGACAGCAAATTTCCCCGGACAACGTTGCGCTACCTACCAAAGGTTCCCGAAGAAAATAACGGGCCCCGTTCTAACCTCACAAAGCGCGGATGGGGGGCACAGGGGAAGGTCCTAGCGGAAAGCGCCGACGCAACCGCCACCGCCGCCAGAGCGGGAGCCAACGCCGACTCAGTCCCGAGGGAACGCCGACGTCGGTCACAAAGAGGTTCCGTCCGGAGACCGATACGCCAGGAGATTCGCCGCGTTCGCCCTGCGAGCGCCAGGAGGGTCCTTCCCAGCTCGGGAGGGATAACCGCAGTTGCTAGGCCATGGCTGCTCCTCGAGGAGGACATCTCGAGCCTTGGCTGGCGCCGATTACAGTCTGCCAGATGGTCGTGGAAGAACGGCGATTCGGCAACGAGGACGCGACGAACTCACTCGTGCCCACGGCCCGCGCTGAGACGCCCGACTCAACCTCTCGAGAAGAATTGGAGAATGCGTGGTTCGGCCACGAGGACGAGATGCCCGCACTCGTGCCATTAACACGCGCCGAGACGCCCAGCACTACCTCGCGAAG
>NW_026997471.1:0-29312 GCF_035044405.1 Drosophila montana
ACAATATCCAGACTTTTCTAAAGAATTCCACTTAACTATCGACGCTTCGAATTTTGCCATCGGTATGGTACTTTCCCATAATGAACGGCCAATAACATTTCTATCGAGAACGCTATCAAAAACTGAAGAAAATTACGCAACTTACGAAAGAGAAATGATCGCCATAATTTGAGCATTAAAAGCCCTCAAGAATTATTTTATTATTATTATTATTATTATTATTTCACCTACCATCAACCATAAGAGATGGAAATCATATTTAGAGGAATACAACTATGAATTGTTATACCGACCAGGTAAAGGCAATGTCGTTGCAGATGCCTTATCAAGGGTTAGCCAAGTGAACTCAGTGGCATCAACACAACACAGTGCCAACAGTTTGGCAGAACATTTAATCCCAAGCATTGAAATCCCAAGTAACGCTTTCAAAAATCAGATATTTCTCTACAAAGCTAAAAATATAGACTATGAATTCAGTATCCCACTCCCATTTGTTTGTAAAAATTATTTGTTGATATAGATTCGGTTTCAAGTCCGAATATGTCTGTATATTTATTGCATAACTTTGATAAATGTGACTTGTATTGAGGTGGAAAATTTTAGATAATTGGGATATGACACGTTTGTTCTCTGGTTTTCGTGTTGGTTTGAACCACATTGTAGTTCGAAAGTGATTCATATTCTAAGTAATTTATATAAACTGTTGCGTTGAGTTATTGAGTTATTACCAGAACTGTATGTTATCGGAACGTAAATCGGAAAATGTAAGTTATTAGGTCTAATTATAAACCAATCTTCATTTGGTTTAAAATCTAGTAGACAATTAAATTTTTTATGTTGCTACATGATTAAATGATACAAATTAATTAAGATTGACATTATTATTGTTATTGTTGTGGCCTCGATTCAATTTGCCACGGCCTCTAGAGTTTCCACTATATTGGCCTCGTCCTCTATTATTGTTATTGTGGTTATGATAACTGTTCGCAGCAGAACGACCTCTGAATAATATTATATCTGAATTACATTATATCTTAACTTCTCAAATCATGATATTGAAGTCACATACTATTATTTTTAAACCACCATAAAATACCATTGTAAATTGCTCATCACTAATCTATCGATAGTTATTGTTGAACGTTGGAGAAGTAAATCACGCATTACAAGCAGTCTAAAGGCTCCTTTGATTTTTATTAAAATTTATAAAACATAAAAGGGGGCCGAAGTGGGGTGCAAACTAGCATCTCCTCAAAACATTGGTGACCCCGACGTGAATCTTTTTCAGCTCAGGTCACTGCAGGCATTGTCAACAAAAACATCATTCGTTGCTGCACATGAGCCCCATCACAACTCAATCATCTGCCCTGTGTACACCAAGCTTGCAGGCTGCAACCAGGATCCAGCCTCACGCATCGTCTTCAAGTAATCCACCATCTTCAACTCTCGTCAGTACTGCTCTTGAATTCGCACCTGAAGCCACGAATGCCCAGCCTGTAGACTATGTGGTGCTTCCAACCGCCATCTTATATGCCAAGAGCCACTCAGGTGTATTCATACCCTGCCGTGCATTACTGGATTCTGGATCTCAACTCCAACTCTCATCTCCAACTCAAAACTCATCATGCTGCCGTATCAATATCTGGTATAGGCGAATCAAGCCTATCTTCTAACATGTCCACTGACATATCAGCGCAGTCACGTGATAGGAGCTTCAGCACATCATTTTCAGAAGTCGTTACTCGCAGTATAACGGATTATCAGCCCCACTTTGGATTAGACATCTCTGGGTGGAATATCCCCAAAAACATCTCGCTCGCTGATCCAACGTTTTCCAAATCTCAAAGAATAGATTTATTACTTGGCGCCGGACTATTTTTCGATCTCATTTGCATCGGCCAAATTCGAATGGCGGATAACCTACCAACGCTCCAAAAGACCAAGCTCGGATGGATTGCGTCTGGCGGCCTCTCTCGAGTACACAACAAACACACATCCCTTTCAGCCCTTTACAAGGAACCTAATTCATGGGAGGATCCACAGTCGGATATCGTACAACGATTCTGGGAAGTCGACAATTACTGCGGTACAACCCCTGCGCTCTTTAATGAAGACGCACTATGTGAGCAGCTTCTCCAAGGCTACACGCGACTAAAGTCAGGGCAGTATTCAGTTAGGCTTCCAGCAAAGCTCAGCTTCGACACGCTAGGAGACTCATATCAACATGCTCTACGACGTTTCAAGTCGCTCGAAAACAAATTGGACAAAAATCACCAGCTGAAGGAAAGCTACTCTGCATCGACTTGGGCCACATGTCTTTGGCTTCCAACCAGCAGCGTGTCCCACAATTCTATTTACCCCACCACTGCGTAGAAAAGCCAGATAGCTCAACCACCAAATTTCGCGTCGTTTTTGATGGATCAGCCAAATCCACATCAGGCGCATCTCTGAATGATCTCTTGCATACAGGCCCAGCAATTCAACCCAAATTATTCAACAATCTAATTCAGTTTCGTTTTTTAAAGGTTGCCATGTGCGATGACATCTGTAAGATGTACCGCTGTGTCCGAATAACGCATCCAGATCAATTTCTGCAATGCATCTTATGGCGTGATCATCAAAATGAAAGCATAAGGACGTACACCCTGGATACAGTAACGTATGGAACCAAACCCGCTGCGTTTCTAGCAATTCGAGCGATGCAGCAGCTGGCCCACGACGAAGAGCCTACCTTCCCACTAGCTGCAAAGATAGTTTGTCGCGACTTCTATGTAGACGATTTAATTTCTGGAGGGGACTCTATAGAAGAAGCCATTCAGATCCGACAGCAAGTAAAACTGCTACTGGCTAAAGGTCACTTTCCAATCAGAAAGTGGTGCTCAAACGATCCTAATGGAGTTCACGGATGGCACCAACATTGCGAAGGCGCTTGGTTTAGCTTGGATCCCTAGCTCTGATAGCCTGCTTTTCAACTTTGCGGAGATCCTACCCGAAGGATCAGTCACAAAGCGGAGCATATTATCAATGATAGCGAGATTTTACGATCCGCTCAGATTGATCACGACCATCGTTACCAGGTTAAAGGTATTTCTCCAAGCACTGTGGAAGGAAAGGGTCAATTGGGACGAATGCCTGTCGCAGTCGCTGCACTTCGAATGGATCAAACTCATATCGCAACTCTCATTTGTCAGCAGCTTGAAATTCTCCCGTTTTGTATTGATGCCGCTGGCTACGTATGAGCTGCATGGATTTTGCGACGCCAGCACAGCCGCTTATGGTGCTTGCGTATTTGTCAGATCCGAAATGCAAGGGGTATTTTCATCACATTTGCTATGCTCTAAATCAAGGGTCGCCCCATTAAAGAGGCTGACAATCCCAAAGCTTGAGCTGGCAGCTGCACTTTTATTATCAGAGCTCATAGGAAACATTGCCAAGTGCATTCAGTTCTAATGCAGATATCATTGCTGGACCGACTCAACAGTAGCGCTTGCATGGATTCGTGAATCACCTTCAAAGTTTAACGTCTTTGTATCCAACAGGGTATGACCTGGCATCATGTACCCTCTCAGCTGAACCCTGCGGACATTTTATCACGTGGATGCACACCTTTGGAACTTTTAGACTCACATCTATGGCATAATGGACCCCCATTCATACAGGCCGCTAGCTCGACTTGGCCTCAAAACGTCGCCTATCCCTTTGAGCTTCCAGAACGACGCCAGAAAGTGCTGGTACTATCAACGAAGACGGACCTATCGGCATCTTGTAAATTCAACAACACATTTGCCAAGTTACAGCGCACTTTCGCTTACGTGTATCGATTTATAGCGCTAAAAAGATCTGATTCGACGAGTTCAAAAGGTCCACTCACTCCAGATGATATCAAGTGCGGAACGCATTTACTTATAAAAAACATTCAACTTACGCACTTCGCCGAAGAGTACAAAGCACTAAGCTTAAAAAGGCCGCTCCCAACAAGAAGCAAACTTCGTTTATTGTGCCCACTGTTGGACGCTGAGGGACTCTTGCGCATCGGCGGGCGCCTTCAGAACTCAAACTTGGAATATGAAGCAAAGCATCCGTTATTGTTGCTTAAACGCCACCCAGTCACCGCAGCTATGATCACATATTATCATTTGGAATTTCTTCATGCTGGTCCGCAATTCCTTCTAGCAACACTCCGCCAGCGATACTGGCCCATCGGAGGTCTCAAGGCTGTCTCGAATATCATCAACAGGTGCGTGCGCTGCTTTCTAATGCGACCTAAACTTCTGGAGCAAGTCATGGCCCCGCTACCAGCTGAGCGTGTGCAGCCAAGTCCGACGTTTCACGTAACTGGTATCGACTTTTGCGGTCCTTTCTACGTCAAATCAGAGGTCAGGAATCGCTCACCAACGAAATGCTACATCTCAATTTTTATATGCTTTGCAACGAAAGCAACGCATTTAGAGTTGGTAGAGGACCTGTCCACGTTATCGATTATCGCTGCCTTGAAGAGATTCATCAACCTTCGAGGGAAACCGCATACAATATGGACAGACAACGCAACAAATTTCGTGGGTGCTCGAAATGAGCTGAAGGAACTGCGCGACCTGTTTATAAGCGATCCCCAGCGCAATGAGATTGTTCGCAACTGCCTAGCTCTGGGAATCAACTGGAAATTCATTCCGCCCCGTTCGTCACATTTTGGAGGATTGTGGGAGGCCGCTGTCAAGTCAGCAAAATATCATTTTTACCGCGTCGTTGGAAATTCTCTTCTCTCATTCCACGAATTCCGAACTCTCATCTGTCAAATATCCGCAATGCTTAACTCAAGACCGCTTTGCTCTATTACAGAATGACTTGGAGATACTCACGCCTGGGCACTTCATCTGGGGCAAAGCCAATGCCGACGAGCCAGACATAACTCACCTAAGCATAGGTCGCCTCAGCCATTGGCAGCGAATATGTCACATGCAGCAATCATTTTGGAAGAAATGGAGTACATCGTATTTGTCGTTGCTCCAAGAGCGCGGGAAATGGCTATCGTCCAAGCAAAATCTTCAGGCCGGCATCATCGCGCTGCTCAAGGAGGACAATGCACCACCACTCAGGTGGCCGCTTGGTCGAGTCGACAGCGTCATCACGGGTGACGACGGCATTGTGAGAGTAGCAGTCATTCGTACACAAAATGGTCTGGTCAAGAGAGCCATTGCCAAAATCGCCGTTCTGCCAATCGAGACCACATCGGTTGAAAGCTTGTATCTTCCAACGGGGGGAGCATGTTCGCAGCAGAACGACCTCTGAATAATATTATATCTGAATTACATTATATCTTAACTTCTCAAATCACGATATTGAAGTCACATAGTATTATTTTTAAACCACCATAAACATAAAAGGGGCCGAAGTGGGGTGAAAACTAGCATCTCCTCAAAACAATAACCATTATTGTGGTTATTACCTCTTCCACGGTAATTTCCACGGTTACCCATGTTATGTTGTTACTGAAAGAACAGGACAGTGTTCGAATGCCCTGTTGCATCTGTGCGACTATTGACATATTTTGATACCACTTCATTCATGGTATGGAAGGTGCCTGCTGGCATAATAAGTTTTACCTTATCAATGGAACAGTTTTGAGTCATTGCCTTGACAGCAAGCGTTGTGCTGTACCTAGTGGCTAGATCTGAGGATAAGCCATCATTGATATAGGCTCCTTCTAGAGACTTTGTCAACTTTTCTATTTCCTGGACGTATTGATTTGCTGTTTTAATTTTTTGTTTGAGATTTAGTAATTTCGTTGAAATTACGTCTACTGATTCTCCTTTGAATTTTTCTGTTAATTTGTCGATTATTTGAACAATTGTTTGTTCATGGCTTATTAGATTTCTTGCATTGCCCTTCAGCTTAGTCTTTATTAAATTGATTGCTACTGTTTCATGCGCGCCTTTTAGGGAATCAATTAGATGCAATGCGTCTTTGAAACTTTGTAGATTCTCAGCCTTTCCATCGAACTCAGGTGCTAGTGTTTGTGCCATGTTTGTGTCAGGATTGGTGGATTCTTTCAGTGTTTTAAATTCACTGTTTTTTGAATCGATATCAGGATTCTCTTGATCCCATAGTTCCGGTAATGTTATTACCGCTTGGACTGTAAGATTAAATCTTCTTCTGACAATTGTGGGTTCGATTCTTCCGCAGTGTCTGAATCTAAATCTTCGTCTTCCTTCAACTCAGATTTTTCTTCCATTCCATTAGGATTTATCATTTATTTGTTGAATACTACGAAGTCTATCGTTCTTTCTAGTATTGGATGGTCTTTAATGATTAACCTAACTTGTATATCCGGAAGGGTTATCAATACTATTCCTTTTTGTGTTTTTATACAATGTATTAATGGTGAAAAATCTAAATGAAATGTATCCATATATAAATGTTCTAATTCATATATGCTTACTGGGGTCGTTGAGACAAATTGTTGAATTCTTTCTTTAAAACAAGCATATCTAACATAGACTTCTCTTATGGCTTCTATTGTGTCCATTTTTACGTTCATAATCATTGGTATAGTATTTTCTTATCCTCTCATAATTTTCCTATATTTTATTTTTCATTTTAAATTCATTGTTATATTTTTTTTTCTTCTTTCATATCTCATTTTACATTTTTAGTACATTCTTATATTTTGTCCAGATCATTATCTCTGCTTATGTATTTCTTTTTTAAACATTTGTTGTGCAGTTTGTAAATTTTATAAAACATATTTATGCACATTATAATTACTATTATTATGTACAATGTTACAATTAGCTTCTGATCTGGAGTCTTAACTAAGTATATTAAGTATATTACATTAGCAGTGGAGTCCACTGTCTTGGTTGGCAAGTATACTTGCAATGTATGGTGTAGAGTGGTCCCTCGCAGTCTGCTGTGCATCTTTTCGTCAGAGTTGGTAGCTTCTTTTGGGAGGGAGGTATGGTTTTTATTAGTTCTTTTATGATTTTAATATGAGTTGAGTAAGGTGTGGTGTTGGGAACTGTGGTTTTAATTTTTGCTTTTAAAAAGTCAAGTTCAGCTTGTAGTTTCTGAGCCGTTGACCACGCTGGTGGCGGTGTACTTGAGAATAATAGCCACTTTAAGTGTGCTATTCTCTAATTTGCTTTTGACTTAACGCCTCCACTTTTACCCATATCAAACGCACTCTACTCACTCAGTAATTACTTCCATTTAAAGCCATGTATTATGTTAATGGCGATGCTTCTTGGTTTGCATTCGTTGATGTTGGTTTCGCTGGTTCAGTTGACTCGGCCACGGTCGCCATGTAAAGACCCTCGAGGTTTTTATAATTAATTCAACGCACGTCAGTGCTTGTTCATGTTCATATTCCGAATGTCTTTATTTCAAATTTAAGATTCATGCTTAGCCTATGGGTACATGTATATACTTATGCTGTTATTGGTTAACAGCTACAAAAAGAGGGAGAGTGAGTAGCTTGCATATGCCTGTGATAGTGAGCATTTATATTGCTCACAGAATGCGCTCAGACGGAGCGTGGGATTTGCAGCGTAAGGATAAACGGTCAGCTAGTGAGGCTAGTAAACCGCGCTGCGTAATATGAGACAGAGCCAATACATAAAGTGGCTCTGGGCTTGTTTACTGTATAATTGTTATTGTATGCAACAAAGTGCTGCATACTTTATATTTAAATAAAGGGTGTTCTGTTAGGGCATATACACACTACACCTCCCTTTTTAGAGAAATAACGTAACATTACGAATGTGTAGTTATTATATGAAATAATTATTTTTGTTTTATATAAAAAATACAAAATAATAAGAATTTTCGAATTTAACAAATGATTAAGATATATTGATAGAAAATTTTAAAGTTTTATGCATTAAAAATGTTTAATCTATCCTTTTGAACTTTTTGTTCTTTACCTTTTCTATCTTTTATTATAGCATTGTCTTTTTCTTTTATGCTTACTACCGTATATGGTCAGTAAGTATTTATAAGTATTTATTTTCTAATTTATGACCTACTTCATTTTTTAAAAGTACTTTGTCTCCTATACTTAAATTTAAGTCTTATGTTTTCCTATCATATAGCTCCTTATTTTTCTGCTTATGTTTATCTATCTTTATCCTTTCTCTTTTATAAGCTGTTTCTTATCTATATTTAGATTCCTTAGCGTAATCATCTATATTATATAGTGGTGCTATGCTATCTATTTTATTAAAATATTTTGGCAAGTTGCTTTGCTTGCCGAAAACTAACTCATATGGACAATAATTGTGTGACATAGAGGAGGCTCGTGTTGAAACAGTAAACGAAATATTGATAATTAATATCTTCATTGTACCGAACTTCAGTATAAAGGAGTCAAATATTGCTTTCGCAACTGTCTTAGCAGATTTGTTTGGTACTGGAATAGCTACAAGATATTTTGTTAAATCACATATCAATGTAATTGCGTATTCATTACCATTTTCAGATTTTGGTAGTGGCCCTATAGTATCCACTATCACTCTGTCAAACGCATTTATCGGCGTTTCTGTAATGGTCAGAGGTGTTTTTATGTGGGTCATCACCGGCTTGAGTAGCGCTACTCGTAATGATATTAATATATTGTTGCCCATATTTTTAAAAGATTCAATTGAAATTAATTCAAATATCTTTTCGCTCGGTGCCAGTTTGAGTTGGCTGATCTCATGTATATCGGCTTCTTTTTCAAGCCTTTGGAAAAACTGACCTAAATCAAATGTTCCATTGGTGTACAGATCGCTAACATGTTTGAAGAAACATATATTATTTAAGATAAGCAAGGCCACTACTTTTCGTACTTCATCACTCCGAATGACTTCATATACGTTGGGCCTAGAAGCGTTGTCAAGAATTTGCATAGGCAAATCTACTTGATCTTTTCCTGCGCAGGAGTTTTCCTGTTTACTTTGGTGCCTGGTAGTAACTTTCAGGACATTAACTTGTAAATCTTTCAGCTCGGATATTGTTATCCTCCTTGTGGGCATCTGCCACGAAATTGATTATTCCCTTGAGATATTCTACAGTGAACTCATTCTCTTCGAAAACTAATCTCATTCTAGTTAACTTCGAACTGGGGTTTACCATTGAAAATAGATAAGTTAGTGGTCTGTGATGTTTTAATAGTGAAATGTTGACCATATATGTATGGTCGATAATGGGTTACTGCCCAGTGAATGGCTGCTAACTCTTGTTCTGTGGTATTTTTATTGGATTCACCTTTTGTGAATTAACGTGAAGCGTATGCTACTGGTAATTGCTTATCACCACAAGTTTGAGCTAGGAATGCTCCACAAGCTTGTTTACTTGCATCCGTTATTATACAAAATTATTTGACAAAAACTGGATACTTTAGTAAAGTGGGCTTTATTAGAGCTTTCTTTAAGTATTTGAATGCGCTTTTGACACTCGGTAGACCATTCAAATTTTACATTCTTTTTGCATAGTCTTGTTATATGACGTGAATAGTCTGTAAAATTTTTGATAAAACGTCTGTAATAATTGCAAATTGCAACGAATCGTCTAGCGCTATCACATTTCGTAGGATCTGGGTATTTTTCGATGACATCATACTTTTTGTCATCTGGTAAAATACCTTGATCAGTGCACTTATAACCTAGGAAAGTAACTACAAATGCTAAACCTATGAAAACATATTATTTATGTTTTCGAATGTATCGACATTGTCTTTTAATATTGAAATGTCTGCACCAGTATCTAATAACAAGTTAAGTTAAAATGTCTTATATTGTTTCTCTTAGATCTGAACAAATTATTACTTGCAAAATTTTTCTTTTTACATTTTATACATTTTTTTTTTTAATTTTAATAATGTTCTTGTACTAATGTACAATTAGATAATTTTTGGTTTTTTGGATATTGGCAGAAGGCCATTTTTTTTGTAAAGCTTATTTAGGATTTTATGCATATATATGGCTTATTTTGAGTTTCAAATTTTGAATAATACTAATATTACAAAATCTAACCTAGCGTTTCGCATAGCTTTACGGGCTATGCTGATAATCGAGTGGAGGTGTTTCCGCCTAATTTTACAAAAATGTTATTTTTATAGATTAAAGTAATTAATGTATATAGCTGCATCCGCTGCTCGTCCGTTGCATCAGCTGGGCGTCGCCGGATGTGGCACGCTGATGCTCCCTCGTTGGCGCAAGTGGCGGTGTGCCTCCCGCACTTGTCCCGATGGCGCAGCTTGTTGCGCTGGCGGTACCGGTGCTGGTCTTCGCACAGGTATTCACTGGTTGGTGGTGTTGGCTGTGCAGTTTCTGCACGTATATTCGCAGAAGGGGCTTTGGACACATTCTCATGACTTTCGGCAGGCTGACTGCGGCAATGGGTGTAACTTTATTAGTGGTTGTTTTGTTTATTATAATTTGTATATTCGAGTGAGTAGCGGTGTTAGGCTTTCTCTGCTTAATTACATTTTGCAGGTAGTCGAGCTCAGTTTGTAACTTCTGAGCTGTCGACCATGCGTGTGTCGGCGTTTTTGTGTATAGCAGTCGCCTTAGGTGCGCTATTCTTTTTTTTTTTATTTTGTAAGCCACCGCGTTTATATAACACTCTTTCTCTACTCACTCAGAAAACGGGACGTTCAATGTCCAAATTACGACGGCAGATGTTATAGATGGACTCTTTGTTGACCATGAAGTCGCAGTCGTTTGCCTCTAGGGGTTTATTTTTCTTTTCCACTTACTTACAGCTGTTAGTGTTGTTCATTTGTTAGAAGTTCCGATTGTTTGTTGTTATCGATTATGTGGTTCATTTTGAATAGTGTTGTATAGGCATGTTTTGCTACAGACGCTGTAGTTTTATTGATATCGATTGTGCGAACTGCGGGCCAGGGATGGGAATACACCCAGAGAAACCGATGAGCTAGCCGGCGCGGCCCACTGAGTAACAAGCTGTTCCGTAACACAGCCATTCATTGGGCAATAAACCACTTCAGACCATACATATATGGAAGACATTTCATAGTTAAACCAGACCATAAACCCCTTACATCCCTTTTTTCATTTGATGAAAAAATCATTTTTTCAATGAAAAACCCAACCTCAAAGTTAACAAGAATGAGACTAGATTTGGAAGAATATTAGTATAGACAAGCTAAAAGAAATAAATAGAAACATATTGATGGCCCAAACAAGATGATCTAAAAGACAGGTAAACATCTGCGCAGATGATAAAACAAAATTGCTAAGAAATCAAAATGAACAGAAACAGCCCAATATCTATGAAGTCGTTAGTAATAATGACCTGAAAATATTTGTGAAACTGAAATTCAATGACTCCAGTTTTTTATTTAAACAAGGGAATAGGATCATTTCGCAATTCAAAATTAATGATTTGTACTCCAATGAAAAATTTGACTTAGGACAATTTTTTCAAAGGCTTAATCGTGAAGCCGGGTTATATAATATCACTAACCAAAAAACATATAGATGGGACATGCCGTAGTAGAAATTTGGGCACCAAAAAAAATTTGCATCTGGTCCAAGGAGCGAGTAAGATATACATATGATATCCTTGATCGCTCACATTACAGGAAACTGCTTTGGCTTACTCTCTTCCATATGATTTGTGCGATAGAACGGCATCGCTGTTTATTTTTATCTCGCTCGCACTTACTCTCAGTGCTCTCAATGCTCTCTTTATGTCTAGGTACCGTTTAAATGTTTGTGTGTGTATGTGTCCGTACAAGCAAAAATGCCCACAAATTCAATTTTTGTCAAAAGTCGGTGGCATTTCTTCCCTTTTGAGGGGACGAGTAATATGAAATAATGAAAGGGTTTGCCAAGTCGATGCGAAATTCTTTCATTTTAGCTCGTTTTTGTTCGAAATGGTACCTAAGCGTTGGCATGTGTGCATTTAAAAGTTTTGGGACTTGCTATTCACGCATACTTGCATATTTTGTATATGAATAGAAGCATTTATGCGCATGTGTGCCTGTTGGTCCCTGCCTGCCTGTCCGATGCAAATTTTACAATATTTTGTGATTTCTGAATTTCGAGCTCTACACACACACACACACAGACACAAATGTGTGTGAATGGGCAGATCATGAGCGCAAAAGAAAATATCATTATTGGCACGCATCTGACGCGCGCCCTTCTTTTTATGTTTTTGGGTTTGAATTGATGAATGAATGTTGACCCCTTATTACCTGCAGTAGCCTGTTGGGCCGAAAGATTCAACTTTTGGCAAGCACCTGCACCTGCATATTTAGATCAAGTGACTGATCACTTAACTAAGTTTATGACCAGCGGAAATTTGTGTAAAAATTAAAATCTTTAAAATGTTCAAATATGCCAAATACAAAAAAGGAGCGATTATATATTTATAGTATTCATAATTTTATTGTCTTAAAATATTTAGGTTTTTCATATATGAATTTGATCTCCATTGACTATTTCGGAGTCATTTAACGTTTCAAAAATTGATTTGGTTTAAGTTGACTATTTTAACTGAATTAGTTGTATTTAATATTCGGATAAATGTATTTTTGTTTTTGGAAATTGTATTTCCAATGAAAATTCCTTCGTCAATTTTTTGATTTGTGATTAAAACATGATTTTGTTTGGAAGGTATTTTTATTTGTCGGACAACTTCGGAACGTGCTGGTAGTATTGTGGCATTATTGTCACAATTGTGAATTATTGGTAGTTGAATCGGATAATTTAGGTTGTTCGGACGAAGTATTAAGGAGTCATTAGTTTGTGTTAATTCTACTTGACAATTGTATTTTTTAATGAAATCTATTCCTATTATGCCGTCACTAGGTATTGGAAAATTGTGTTCGACTAAATGGAAGTCGTTGTGACGCGGAGTCACAGTGAGGCCCGCGCCCAAACATAAGTATAAGGAAAAATTAAATAATTAATAATCATATTGTTACCATAGGCTAAGTGTAATGAGAATACAATGAAGTAAATGAAGTCACTTATCAGTTAAGAGCATGCGTACTAAATAAAGAGAGCCCGATTGCAAGCGCAATCGAATTGCAACTCTGTTGAGATTTTAGGAGTTAAAGAGAGACAAGCTCAGAGAGAGGATTTTCGCCGCAAGGCTAAAAAGGGCGAAAAGAGGGTCGTGAGCTGCTGCCGCCGATCAGCAACTGGCACTTTGGAACCGGCAAGCGTGAGTATCGGACGTGCATACGTAACGATGAACAGAGTTTAGGGAACGCGAGTTAGCTGCCAGGTTAGGTAAAAGCAGCCTAGAATTGACGGTGCAGCAAGGTTAGGAAAGTTAATAAAACAAATAAAACGGAAGTGAACACACATAGAATAAAACGGTGTTTGCGTTGTCTGTGTAGAAATTGTGCATTTGTAGGCTTTCGTCTTGCAGCGGAGCGATCCCAGCAGCACCCATCACGCAGGCCAACTCTAACCTAACCGCAGCGGAGCGATCCCGGCGGTTTCCTTTTTTTTTCCTTAACAGAACTAGTAACCACTCTGTGGCGGAGTTATCCCGACGGCTCCATACCCCCCTTTTCAGCTTCGCGTCTCGGCAAACTACAAATTTCTTGTAGAGTGGACCTGGGTAAGACTGAGTCATCACTCCGGCCAAGAAGCTACTTTACAAGTGGCGCCCGAGCAGGGACCCTAGGCGTGAAGGGGCGTGGCACTAACGTGGCCTAAAAGCCCATGAGAGTGCCTCCAGAGTGAGTTAAAATCAAAACGGCAAAAATAACTGAGAAGTTAGCTGCCTGCGGCATAGGAAAAGGGAGCATAGAAAGTCCCACAGGGGTGTCAGCAACAAACGTACACGTGCGGGCAGACAAGTGGGGACAACTAGAAAAGACAAAACAGAGACTCGAAAACTAACGGACAGCTATAAAACGTCTCGCTGAGCGAGCGAGTTTGCGGCGAGCGTGCTAGCTTTTGTGCACGCATACAGGCACACGCTCACAGGTAAAAATTAAAATTAATTAAAATAAAATTAATAAAAATTAAAATTAATTATATAAAAAAAAAAATTAATTTAAATAAAATTTATTAAAATTTAACGGGATTTAAATAAACGGAAATAAATCAAAACGAAATAAAATAATTATAAATAATCATAAACAAAGACAATAAAAATAAATACGGGAAAACCAGAAGGAAGTAATTGAAACGAAGTGGTCGAGGAAGTCTGGATATCTGAACGGAGTCACGTAGACCAGAAGAGGAAAAGGAAACCGCAGCAAAAGGTTACGTACGAAAGGATGGATACGGGTGAGTGTCAGAATCCAGGGGTGGGCCAACTCTAACCTAACCGCAGCGGAGCGATCCCGGCGGTTTCCTTTTTTTTTCCTTAACAGAACTAGTAACCACTCTGTGGCGGAGTTATCCCGACGGCTCCATACCCCCCTTTTCAGCTTCGCGTCTCGGCAAACTACAAATTTCTTGTAGAGTGGACCTGGGTAAGACTGAGTCATCACTCCGGCCAAGAAGCTACTTTACAAGTAGCGCCCGAGCAGGGACCCTAGGCGTGAAGGGGCGTGGCACTAACGTGGCCTAAAAGCCCATGAGAGTGCCTCCAGAGTGAGTTAAAATCAAAACGGCAAAAATAACTGAGAAGTTAGCTGCCTGCGGCATAGGAAAAGGGAGCATAGAAAGTCCCACAGGGGTGTCAGCAACAAACGTACACGTGCGGGCAGACAAGTGGGGACAACTAGAAAAGACAAAACAGAGACTCGAAAACTAACGGACAGCTATAAAACGTCTCGCTGAGCGAGCGAGTTTGCGGCGAGCGTGCTAGCTTTTGTGCACGCATACAGGCACACGCTCACAGGTAAAAATTAAAATTAATTAAAATAAAATTAATAAAAATTAAAATTAATTATATAAAAAAAAAAATTAATTTAAATAAAATTTATTAAAAATTTGAGGCCAAATATACGAGGACTCCGGAGCACAAGGCCCAGCTCGAACCTGACCCAATCGAATGGGATAGACGTTCGAAGTCAGAGTCAGACTCTGGCCCACGTTCGAACACCCCCGGCTTGCTCGAGGTCCCGGCGATGCCGAACTACAAGGCTCGTGATGCGAGCGACAGGACGAAGGATTCGGGGACGCCTCGTGTTACTGAGGGCGTCCCATTAACACAGACGCGCCTACCCAGTATAGGGGGCACTGCATCGTTCCGGAACAGGTCAGGAAGTGGGGTATACGCTTCGATGGGCAGGCTGACACCGATAGGTTGCCCCGGGCAATGAACGAGGTCATGATCGGTGAAGCCGCTCGCTGGTTCATGACAAGTGGGCTAAGAGAGGTGTCATGGAACGAGTTTAAGGAGGGATTTTTGGATTTCTTTTTGCCTCCGCGATATTTTGAACTGTTAGTAGATGAAATCCGGGCTCGCCGTCAACGAGAGGGCGAAGGATTCAAGCAGTATGTGGTGGACATCAGGGCGCTGATGCACCACGCTGGCTATGGTCCGGAGCGAGAATTGGCGAGAATATATGACAACGCAGCCCCAGAGTATAAATTGTATGTGCGAAGGCAAGATTTCGCGTCGCTGTCGAAGCTCATACAACTAGCGGTCGAGTATGAGGGTATAAAACAGCAGGGTCAACATTATCCCCCGGGTTCACGATCCCGATAAGGTAATAGCATAGGCACGTATCTAGGCGTGGGGCAAGGACAGGCGACGACAGGCTTAAACAACCCGTTCAGGGTAGTTTCATCGCCAGTATTACCGGTACCAAGGGAAAAGCCCGTTAACCGAATGATCGGCCAAGAAACCGGGGCAACGGCCAGGAGACGCCCGATATGTTTTCGATGCGGGCAAGAGGGTCATTTTAGGAGAGACTGTCCCAACCCGCAGGTAGTCTTTTGTGCGCAATGCGGAACCAGGGGGGTGAGCAGCCAGGAATGCTGTAGACGACCGGCTCAGGGCAACGGACAGAGGCACCATCCGGACCGGGAGCGGATGGAAAGCGATGTCAGCGGAGCCCGGAGGCAGTAGATGTTTTGCGAGTCGAGGGGGGTCGTGTCGTCGCGACGATCAAGATCGGTGGAGAGGACTACGCGGCGACAATCGACACCGGCGCCGATCGATCGTTCATCAGTGGTGCCTGCGCGGCGAAGGTAGCGAAGGACGTGGAAATTAGGGAAGTACAAACGAGGATACGGCTGGCGGACGGGTCATGATTAGACGTCGCGCGGATGCTGCACGCGGGCGTAAGTTTAGCGGGGCGTACGATAAGCGTGCCGCTACTAATCATGACGCCGATGCTAGACCAAGTGATCCTAGGTATGGACTTTCTGCGAGCGATAGGTACGACGATTCGTTGCGGGGACAGCAAGATGACGTTAGGGACGCTGGAGAAACCGGAAATTAGGAAAGACGCTACTGGCTGCCCTGTGGAGCCGATCCCGGAGGCAAGGTTAGGGATTCGGCAGGGGGTAGCGGTCCGTCCCGCGGAGAGAATCCCGGAGGCACGATCGAATGATCGAGGTGTGTCCAGGGTGCCAGTGAAGGTGCGGTCGGACGATAAAGAGGTGTCCAGGGTGCCAGTGAAGGCACGGTCGGACGATCAGGGTATGTCCAGGGTGCCAGCGGAGGTACGGTCGGACAGCGAGTTGCCTAAGCGCCAGGAAATTATCAGAAGCAGAACCGTAAGGAGGACTCGACAGAGGTTAGGGTAAAAGGACAGGCGACGACGAAGGTCAGCAGAGGCAGGGATTCAGGGCCTATGTGTGGATCAGCACCTAAGAGCGCAAAGCTGGGGAGGGTGGCTGGAACCAACGGGCAGGAGGATAAACCTCGCACCTTAGAAGGAGTCGTGCTAGCAGGTGAACTAGTCGCGGGAGAAAACCGGGCCGCGAGAACTACTCACGAGGCTAACAGTGGTAAAGGGTCTGGAGAGGAGAGTCCTGGTAGCGAGGACATCTGGCCAGCAGACTTGGAGACCAGCCTACAGGTGCTTCTGGAGGCAGAGTTGGCGCGATTCGAGGGGTTGAAAGGCGTGTCCCACATAGCTATTCATCGGATAGTAATGAAGGACAACGAGCCCATCAAGCAGAATTACTACCCGAAGAACCAAGCGATGCGTTAAGTCATCGACAAGCAAGTGGAGGAATTGCTCCGGACGGGAGCCATCTAGCCGTCCCGAAGCCCGTACAGTGCGCCGATCGTGCTGGTGAAAAAGAAGACAGGGGAATGGCGAATGTTCATCGACTATAGGCAGCTCAATGCACATTCGATCCAAAACGCATACCCAGTACCCCGCATAATCCACATTATCGACGCTGGACCTGAAGCAAGGATACTGGCAGATCCCCATGGAGGAAGGGAGCAGGCAGTATACCGTGTTCACAGTTCCAGGACGGGGATTATACCAGTGGAAGGTGATGCCCTTTGGTCTGCACTCGGCCTGCACCACGTTCCAGAGAGCACTGGATTCGGTGATAGGGCCGGAAATGGAGCCCCACGCTTTTGCCTACCTGGACGACATCATCGTCATAGGCGCAACCAAGGAGCAGCACGTAGCCAACCTGAGAGAAGTGTTCCGACGACTGAGGGAAGCGAAATTAAAGCTCAACATAGAGCAATGCCATTTCTTCCGGTAGGAGTTGGTATATTTAGGACACGTAGTGAGCGGCGAAGGAATACGGACGGACCCCTCAAAGGTGCTCGTGATCCAGAGGCTGACGGCCCCATCGAACTGCAAGGAGCTGCGTCAGTGCCTTGGGATGGCATCGTGGTATCGACGCTTCATCCCCAATTTCGCGTCGGTGGTGCAGCCGATGACCGCTCTCTTGAAGAAGGGAAAGGTATGGTCGTGGGGCGTGGAACAGCAGGAGGCGCTGGAGCAACTCAAGGAGCGACTCACAACCGCGCCGATCCTCGCTTGCCCGGATTTCAGCAAGAAATTCGGGCTGCGCCGTCCTGACACAGACCATCGACGAGGAGGAGCGAGTCATCGCTTACGCCAGTAGGAAACTTCTGAAGACAGAGACCAACTACTCGGCCACGGAGAAGGAATGTCTGGCTATAGTTTGGTCAATCCGCAAGTTGAGATGTTACTTGGAGGGGTACAGGTTCAGTTGTTTTGGTTTGGTTGTTACCTCGGTTGGAATTGTTCCTTCCTCGGTTGTAACCCCGGGAATTTCCTCTGAAATTTCCTCTATTGTTGTGATTATGATTGGGATTATAATAACCTTGACCATTGCCTCTACCTCTTTGGGTATTACGGTTATTATTACCTCTGTAATTTTTACCTCGCTGGTATAATACTGTGCTGGCACTTCCAGTCATTTCAGTGCTGCAGTGGATGTATTTACCCATGGCATCATCGAAAGTGTTGAAGTTTCCTGCTTCCAGTAAAATACGAAGCTTTCCATAATCACAATTCTTTGTCATGGCAGCTATAGATTCTTTTGTTGCGAATTTTTCCGCATTATCGGGGTCTAGACCGTCGTCAATATAAGCTGCCTCGAGTTGCTTACGCAAGTTATCGATTTCAATTGTATATTGGGCTGCTGTTTTGCCTTTTTGTTTTATGTTTAGCAACCTGGCCTTAATTACGTCGGTTGAATCACCGTTGACGTTACCCTTTAGTTTAGTTATTATGGCAGAGATTGTAGTTTCATCTTGTACCTTGTACAAGATTGGGCCAGTTATCTTTGATTTGATAACTTCAACGGCCAAATCTTCTTGGTTGCCTTTTGTTCGCTCTACGAGCCTTAAAGCTGTTAGGAAACGATTTAATGACAGTTTTTTACCGTCAAATTCTGGGACCGTAGACGAAATTTGTCTTTCGTATTCCCTGTCTAGGGCTACTTGATCCGGCATGGTAGACTCTGTTCTTTCTTCCAGTGTCTCAATGTCGCTATCACTGTTTATATCTATGATTGGCTTCGACTCGTTAAGATCTTGCAGCTGGCCTGGTTCAAACCCTGCTGGTAAAAATAGAGCTTCTGGTACATTGATTTCAATGTTGTGTCTATTGCCAATATTTATTAATCTTGTGTTAAGGGATCCTACAATTTTCAGACATTTTTTAAGATGTTGGTTCGTGAACCTATCTTTGAAGTTATTTCTAGTCTGTAATATATTGTTGTACTGTGTGATTATTATGGTTACATGGTGAATTAAAGTTTCGACTTTGATTGTTGCGTCTTTGTTGACACATTTATAAAAATTTGTCTTTAAATCATTTTTTTGTCGGGCTATAACATTCCATTCCATAACTTTTAATAGTACATATTTATATTATGCTTTGTTCTAATACTATTTCTGTTTCTATTTCTATTTCCAATTTATCTGTGCAATCGCACCGTTAGTATCGTTGCCTGTCCCAAAATTGGGTGGTCTTCAGTATGTATTTTTACTGTGACGTATGGCAACGTAGTAAGTACTTATCCTTTTTCTATTTTTTGACAATGTCTTAATGGGCTTGTATTGGTGTTGTAAATTTCTATATATTCGTGTTCGAATTCATAGATCGTGATGAATTCGCTGTGTAATGTCAGTACATTTAGTGCGCGAATACGAAAATCTGGCTCATCTCTATATGTGAGCTTAATAATTAATTCTATTTCTGTCATAGTTTCAAAAAATTTTTGGAATTTTAGTTTTTATCTAACTCATTTGCCCTACTCAAGTAACGTTTTTTAAATTTTTTATTGTGCACACAATGGTTATGATTAGCAATAAAATTCGAATATCTTTTAAATTTTCCCAATGATCTATTACTTTAACGTTATTAATAACGTTAGCGGCTGATTTTTCAACCTTGGACTCGTTCAAGCCCATTTTAGTTAAAATGTCTTATATTGTTTCTCTTAGATCTGAACAAATTATTACTTGCAAAATTTTTCTTTTTACATTTTATACATTTTTTTTTTTAATTTTAATAATGTTCTTGTACTAATGTACAATTAGATAATTTTTGGTTTTTTGGATATTGGCAGAAGGCCATTTTTTTTGTAAAGCTTATTTAGGATTTTATGCATATATATGGCTTATTTTGAGTTTCAAATTTTGAATAATACTAATATTATAAAATCTAACCTAGCGTTTCGCATAGCTTTACGGGCTATGCTGATAATCGAGTGGAGGTGTTTCCGCCTAATTTTACAAAAATGTTATTTTTATAGTTTAAAGTAATTAATGTATATAGCTGCATCCGCTGCTCGTCCGTTGCATCAGCTGGGCGTCGCCGGATGTGGCACGCTGATGCTCCCTCGTTGGCGCAAGTGGCGGTGTGCCTCCCGCACTTGTCCCGATGGCGCAGCTTGTTGCGCTGGCGCTACCGGTGCTGGTCTTCGCACAGGTATTCACTGGTTGGTGGTGTTGGCTGTGCAGTGTCTGCACGTATATTCGCAGAAGGGGCTTTGGACACATTCTCATGACTTTCGGCAGGCTGACTGCGGCAATGGGTGTTACTTTATTAGTGGTTGTTTTGTTTATTATAATTTGTATATTCGAGTGAGTAGCGGTGTTAGGCTTTCTCTGCTTAATTACATTTTGCAGGTAGTCGAGCTCAGTTTGTAACTTCTGAGCTGTCGACCATGCGGGTGTCGGCGTTTTTGTGTATAGCAGCCGCCTTATGTGCGCTATTCTTTTTTTTTTTATTTTGTAAGCCACCGCGTTTATATAACACTCTTTCTCTACTCACTCAGAAAACGGGACGTTCAATGTCCAAATTACGACGGCAGATGTTATAGATGGACTCTTTGTTGACCATGAAGTCGCAGTCGTTTGCCTCCAGGAGTTTATTTTCCTTTTCCACTTGGTCTACTGCCTCCAGGCAGGGATTCGTGACCAAGTCACGGTCGCCATGTAGAAAACGTAGTTTGTATTTCGTTGAGATATTGTATTATATTCAGAACAGTAGCACGTCAGTGCTATTTCGTTATCATGTTAATAATGTTTTTATTTGTGTTTAAATTTTGCGCTTAGCCTATGGATACATACATGTACTTATGCTGTTATCGGTTAACAGCTACAAAGAGAGGGAGAGTGAGTAGCTTGCATATCCCTGTATTAGTGAGCATATATATTGCTCATGGAATGCGCTCAGACGGAGCGTGGGATATGCAGCGTAAGCATAAGCGGTCAGCTAGAGAGGCTAGTGAAGCTGGGCTTGTTTACTGTATAATTGTTATTGTATGCAACAAAGTGCTGCATTCTTTATATTTAAATACAGGGTGTTCTGTTAGGGCATATACACACTACAGTACAGATGTTGTTAAAAAATAAAAAACTAAGAGTAATGCAAGAACAAGTCCATAGTGTGAGAGTACAAATTACATCAGAAGTAGTGGTGTATGAACCATCCAAAATTGTAGGTGAAGTCATTTATATAGAATGTTTAGACATTGTGAAGTCAATACATAATTTGACGGCAACCAAAAAAATTATATTTCTTGGCGGCAAGTTGCAGCTGCAGCAAATGACACTTTTAGGCCGTATGACCGTATGCAACAAGATTGGGGGTCCGGCAGACGCAACAGTAGCATCTTTTAGCACAGCGTTAAATTTCAATGCAATTATACTTCAGCGGAAAAAATGCCTATTAGTTTTAATCAATAGTTGGATACAATGAGGCAAAGCCAATTGCTTCTGTGAAAATATAACGACGAAATGGAGAAAAAAGCACACCTGGTTAATAAATATAACCACAATGACCCATGATACAGCCGCCGCGGTCTCTTAAGCAAGAAGTGTTTCCTGCTCAACCGCGGTTATCAAGGTGGAAGCCCTCATTATATTAGAGGTCACGGTACCAAAAAAAAACAGTCCCAATATAGCAGCCAATCGAATTGTTCGAAAAAATGCAATGTCCAAAGACAATGGAATCAGGGCTCAGAGCAATGGAAGTAGACAAAGATGTCACGCTACAGACAATAGACAAACTATAGTGGAAAAAAGGGTCTAGAGGCCCAGTCTATCCAACAAAGAATGAAATACACAACTCAAGAGCTGATAAATGATCAAAGCTATGAGATCAGGGCTTAGTCCGAAGTTGCAGCGGTCTATGAAGCTTTGTGCAATGCAGACTCTTGCAATTTTTTAGGTGAGAGTGCCTGGTCCTCTTCTTTACACGAACAGTAGCAGGGAAAACAATTAAATTGTTGTCAGACACGGAGGCTTCCAAAAACTACATTAAACTACTGCCAGTGCTGGCACATTTTGTACCTGTCGAAACCTTGTTTCAACTAAAATCAATATACGGGCATACAAAATAAAACAAAATTAAATTTTTATTCATATTGCATAGCTTAAATAATTTCGGCGGCATTATTGACCTGACCATTTTCAAACAAAGATCGAAAGCCGTCGAAGACCCAAACGTGTCCCTGCCTTATAATATTAATACGGTTGCTCCCATACATATGGATGGAAAACCAGTTAATTCAAAATTGTGTCCTTATTCAATGGGCGTTGTAGATTTTTAATTCAGAAGATAAACAACTTTTGTCTGATGGCATTATAAGACCATCCAGATCTTAGTAGAACAACCCAATTTGGGTAGTCGACCAAAAAGATAGGTAATAGATTTCAGAAATTAAAACTAGCAGACCATTGATGACAAATATCCGATACCCTCTCTTACGACAATATTGTTAAACGTGAAAAAATCCCTGTATTTCGCGACCTAAGATTTGAAGTCAGGTTTCCATCAGAAAGAGCTGGCGGAGAATCACAAAGTAAAGCCACATTTTTCTGTAAAAATGGAAAGTATGAATTTTGCAGACTTCCTTTCGGGCTTAAAAACGCCCCAGTATATTCAAGGAGGCAATAGATGATGTCCTAATTGAATAATAGTCATTTTATTATTTTTTTATTTTATTTTTATTTTATTACTTGTCACGTTTACGTAGATGACATAATAATATTTTCAGGTAATGAAAAATACCACATTAGAGACATTGACAAAGTCCTTAAAACATTGTGCGACGAAGGCATGATAGTGTCCCAGGGAAAATCCAAGTTTTACCCCAAATTAAAATCGAATTGACTACAGAACAGCTTAAAGCTTTAAAAAAATTGAATCAATAATGGATTCAGGGAATGTCAAGCTTGTGCTGTTAGTCAGGCGATTGACTTAACCACATTTGCTTCGGGACACGGTTAAGGAGTCGTGTTGTCACAAAACAAGCGCCCAAATACCATGATTTCACCAACACTACGCGGCATCGAGAAATAACAAATAGAAGGGAACTCCTCGCAATCGTGTGGGCATTTCTGCGAACTCCCAATACTAGCTTCAATCCAACATAAATAAGTTGAATCACGTCAAATATATTGTCGTAGATATTACCAGCAAAACTGAGCAAAGAGAAATCATGACAGCCGAACATAATAGAGCTCATAGAGCGGCACAGGAAAATATGGAACAGGTACTTCGGGACTAATTTTATTCCAAAGACGAGCTACTGAGCATGAGAAATAGCAGCAAAATTCTGGGAATTGCTCAGTGGCAAAATTTAACCGACACCCAATAAAGCACGTCTTGGGAAAAACTTCTATCCCCTCTTATACCGAAATTCTCCACATCACACCACAAATATTTCTTGACGTGCTTCGATAAATTTTCCAAGTTTGCCTTAGTGCAGCTAATTGATAAACGAGCAATCATAGACATAAAAGCTCCGTAAATACGATTAATAAACTTATTCCCAAACATAAAGACAATTTATTGTGGCAACGAAACGTCACTCTAAAGACTGCTGTTATGGAGTCTTTGTAGACGTTAAGCAGGTCTTCGACCGAGTCTGGATTGATGGATTGCTCTAGAAAATCAATATTAGTCTCCCCGCCCCTTCTTTCTACTTCTGCGATCTTATAAAATGGAGGGAAAGTTCGAAGTCAAAGTTAGGGCAGCAAGCTCTCCTGTTTGCAAAATGAAAGCGGGTGTTCCTCAAGGCAGCGGACCGGACCCTTTCTCTACAATATGTACACGGCAGTACAGTGTATTCTTGCATGCTCATTGTTACACTTTGTTAGAATCTTAAATATTGCCATTAACAACAAGGGATATAAACAAACAAATCAAAGCATAGGCGCAAGTCAGTGACTCGACCAAATGTAATATGATCAGCTACTTGATGGCCACCGTCTTATGCCGACTTGCGGCATAAGCGCTGACCATGCATTCCGCGGGCAATGGCCGGGAGCGCTATGTACGAGAAGTACATAGCTGCACACGCACTAATACTTTAATGCAACTATATATACATCAGTAGGCTCTGCCTCTCAGACTATGTTAGCTTCACCATAATTATGCTAAATCGAATTTGATAGCTACGATAAGTTGATTTTCAATTCAATAAAATCAATGATAAAACTGGCGGCCGCTGCAAATATCACTGAAAATAACGCTGCAAATATCACTGCAAATAACGCTGCAGCCGAGCGCCGGTCGAGCACGCAAATGTTATAGCCTACGCACAACAAAAGTAGCACCCATTCACATTAATAACAATATTAGTCAGAGAACGTTCCCTATAACAGATACGACTTCGAGAACAACAGTAACTAAAGCGACAACAGCAACTGCAACATATCAGTTACTAATGCTTGTCGAGGAGAAGAAACAACAACATCAACAAATCAGTTACTAATACTTGTCAAAAACACAACAATAGCAACAGCCGCATAAAAAAAACTGAAGAATATCCAATAAGCGAAACGTTGAGCGAGGAGCATTCATCAGATAACGATGATAATCTAATATATGAACATGAGAGATCAAGAGGAAGTGCCCCGACGACTGCGAGGGACCTGGATACGTGTCAACTGACACCCAAGCCTGTGCAAGGACCAGCACCGGCACAGCTCGCCACTTCAAGGGAGCCACATAGATATATATACAAAAAAAAAATGTTGTAAAAACTGTAAGAAATATTGTAAGGGCGGAGCATTTCTGGCGCTCGCTCCGTTAGAATACGTCCCAAAAGGACATATGCAAAATTAGTTAGGAGCGCAACTGTCGCGCAAAATTTGTTTAAATTCAAAACCTAAGATGTAAAAGAACTAAATGAAAAATAATTTTTCATCAAAAATTGAAATGTACTTCATTACTATAAATCAAATTTAATAATTATGTAATAAAATAAAAAAAAAAAAAACAATAGATCTAACAGAGATCTAATGTAATGTTATAAAAATCTAAAATTCATAAAATTTCTCAAAATTTGTTTCATAATAAAAATTATTGCAATCAATTCTAATTGTCCAATTCAAAAAAGGCAAAATAACCTTATTGTATAAAAAAAGTCACTGAGAAAACGTTATATGAGTAGGGCTAACGACCTAGGCAAGGTTTTAGCTTCTGTTTGAATAACAATGTCCAATTAGAGGAAGTTCAACATGGACTGACCCCAAATAGTTGATTATTCTGCCAATCTTGCTAGTGGCTTTCAGGGTGCAGCCGTTGCTGCGCCAACTGTTGCACGCTACACGTACACCGCCACCATGCGTAACCCTCCATTCTTAATCAACTAGGACAAGCAAAATATTTTACATGTCTCGACCTAATGTCTGGATACCACCAGATTGAACTTCATTAAGACTCTCGAAACATAACTTTTTTTTCAACGAGCAATTGTCGATTTACATAAAACAATATAAATTTACAGTAAAATATCTTAAGGGTAAAGATAATTATATTGCAGATGCGTTATCAAGAATAAGCATCAATGAGTTAGAAGAAATGACATGCCAAGTCTCAAAAGTCACTACAAGACAACAAAGTAGACAAAATAAAGCTCCGCAGGAAATAAAACTAAAAATAATCCAGAAAATTTGCCAAGGCAAAATCTTAAGAATGCTTCTACGCCCAACGTATATCAAGTCAATAAGAATGAAGATGCGAAAAGTAGTGACCTTAACACCTTTCAAGTGTTTACTAAAACATGGTAAGAAAGTTATAGCAAAAATTGAGATTAGCAAGCTATGTACCAATGGAATTCTCGACCTAGGTCAATTCTTCCAAAGGCTTGAAACAGAAGCCAGAAATAAGATTAGCCAACTCAAAGTGCCACCGAGCGAAAAGATCTTTGAAACTTCAATTGATACTTTCAAAAATATGGTTAAATTTATATTTAAAGAACTTAAGAGTAGCGCTACTCAAGCCGGTGACCCAAAAAATACAGATAATGAAAAAGAAGCAATATTGTCTACATTTCATGATGAACTCATGTACAGGAATTTCAAAAACATTAGCGAAAATTGAAAGACATTACTTTTGGAAAATATGACCCGTCATATTATCGAGTATGTACGTAAATGTCAGAAATGTCAAAAAGATAAAACTACAAAGCACACTAACACTCCATTAACTCCATTAAAAATGAACTACTGAACTTATTCAGTGATTAGTGAACTAAGTCGGTAATCTAGTCCACTCGTTCAGCTATTCGTTTAGTCGGTCATGAACTACCAGGCACTACCACTACCAGACAGCAAACTCAAAATTTTTGGTCTCGGGCCGAGGCCACGCATCGCATACACTACCAGACAGCAAACTCAATTTAACTGCTCTCGGGCTGTGACCTCGCACCGCTTATGCTACTCTGCTCTCGGGCCATAGCCTCGTGCCGCTAACACTATCGGGCAGTAGCCTCGCAGCACACTATACTGGGCAGCAGCCTCGTACCACATTCACCACCGGGCAGTAGCCTCGCCCCACGTTCACTGCACTTCGGGTTAGGGGAAGAACATCTGTTGAACATCAGTAAGCCCCGATGTTAGAGAATAAGGCTAACAGGAAATAAAATCAAAACTAGCAGACTTTTTTTTCTAACTTCATTTTTATTCACTTGTATTGCTCCTTATTAATCAAACACTATCCTACTCTGTATCCTTAACTCGGGCCCTGCCGCACTGTTCGGAGCCCAAGCGCTCCGCTATACTCTCTGTGTTTTCTCTTCACTCGCGTTGTCTCCTGCGATGCACGTCTGCTCACCCTGATGTTAGCTCCAAAAGTGCCGGCACGCTCGCAAGCGAGCCGTGCGCTTGCCTCGGCCGCTCAACTTCGCCGCGAGCTTTCGCAACTTCGCCTCGGAGCTTTCGCTCTTTGCCGCCGAATTGAAGTTGCGGTCTCGAAGACGGTGTTGAGCAACCGATCGACAACGCACGGTTGCTGCGGCGGCCGGCGGTTAAATTCAAACTTAAGCTATGAGGGGCTCTTTGCCCTTAACTATACACTTATTCTAATAATACGCACGACATGAACAATAAACTTAATGGCTCCTTGCCCTTTACTCAGTAATGCTTAATTATAATATGAACGGCTCCTTGTCTCTTACTCAACTAAGATCTTATTCTAATATTATAAATGCTTATAAGCTAAAAGACTATAAAATTATAATGCCCACGGCTCCTTGCCGCGATCTTGGCCATAAACGTAACGGCTCCTTGCAGTTCAAAGCTGTGGGGTGGCTGATTCCAGTAGCCGCCTCACACCCCCCCTCCCCCCTTACTTCGAGAAGGTGAGGGTGACGTCGCCTCTTGCGTTTAGCGTGACGCCGTAGACGTGTTCTCCATCAGACACGTGAAAGCGGGTGCGTCGACACCGGAACTGGCGGATCCTCGTCTCTTTTGCGATGAGCTCCACTACGCCCGATGACAGAGGCGTTCCTCGGGGTAACACCTTCCTGCCCCAGGGGGTGAAATCGGCTGCGGGGTTCTCGGCGGGGTTTCCGACCGTTTCCGTCGCCGTAGAGCTCCCCGACACGACTTCAGGGTCGGCATTCTGGGCGACTGCCTCGACCTTAATGCTAGCCTCCTCGTCGAGCACCGACTCCAGGCTGGTGTCCCACCCGTCGATCCCATCGAAAAGATCTACGATGTCATCCCACAATTCGCTATCAGTGGGGAGCTTGGCGGCACCTGTAGAAGGAATCTCGGTCGGGTCGCTTGGCTTGGCATATTCTTCTGGCGGGCGGCGACGGGTGCCCCCACGTGCGTAGCGGACCCTAATGGCGGCGTTGCGTCTTTTGGGCCGAACCACGCGTCCTCCATCTCTTTCCGAGTGGTAATGCCGGGTGTCTCTGTTCGTGTTATGGGCACGAGTGGGGATATCACGTCTTTGTCTCCGGTCCGATGCTTCTCCACGACCATCTGGCAGACGGCAATCGGCGCTAGCCAGGGCTCGGAATATCCTCCTCGGGGAGTGCCCAGGGTTCCACAGCTACGGTTATCCTTCCTGGCCGAGGCTTCTTCGAGACCGGTTTTGGCGTTCCCTCGGCGCTGGGTTGATGTTGGCTCCCGCTTCGGCGGCGCTTGCCCCGGGTGGCCGTTTGTCGACGGCGGCGGTTACTTCGTCGTTTTCCGCCAGGGCTTTCTCCGATGCCTACCCCTCCGCGTTTTGGTAGGATAGATCGGGGTCCACTACCCTCCTCGGGAACTTTTGGCAGATAGCGCAGAGTTATACGGGGAAACTGGCTATCTGGATCTACCTCCAGACGGTGGGTGGCGAGGCGGCGACGGAATATCGGTTCGTCTCCTTCGTCCTACGTCAACGACTTGTAAATCGCCGTGGGCTTCAGTGCCGGCGGATCCCTGTCCTTGATGGGGTCTGGGCTGCGGCTGAGCTGGTCTTCTGCGCCGGCTGCTGGGGTGTTGCTCGCTACCTCCGCCGGTGACGACTCTATCTCCGGGGACGACGGAAAAATGTGCGTTCCTTCCGCCTCTACCGCTTTGGGTTCCCGCACCGATGTACTGCGCTTACCCGTCTCGAGCGGTGGCCGTTCCTCCTCGTCCGCTGGCTCGTCCACTTCGTCGGTCGCTATCGGGGTCGTCGTTTCAATACAGAGCGTGAAGGAACTGGCGAGGCGTCTCCTCCTGCCGTTTTCTCCCATAATAATCGCGAGTCTGACGGAGGTCACACTGGCGACCTCCGTCGACAGGCCGGGGAAAAGGCTCGGTATCCCGCTGCTGGCGTCCTCGTCCGACGAGATTGAAATGATTTCGGATTGCATCTGTAAATTCATTTTATCTGTTAACTTATGCATTACTTATGTTAATGCTTGTTAATGCCCTATCCTTACAGTGCGGCTCACGTTCTACAAAGCCTATTCTGATTTGCTGCTTGTGTTAATCTAACCTTAATTTAGTACAGGGATTACATTAGGCGACGGGTGTCGCTCTCACCCTTCGGCTACGCATGGGCATCCATGGGTGCTGGTGTGTCCTCTTCGTCTTCGGTCATCTGTTGGTTGAATGGCTTCAGCTGCGAAATATTGGCCAGCCTCTTCTTTCGTTCGCCTGGTTTCACTACGCGCACGATGTTGGGGGACATGAACTTGACGACCCGATAGTGTGGGGCC
>NW_026997472.1:0-1004 GCF_035044405.1 Drosophila montana
CCGTCTGCTTATTTTCCTATCTGTCTGTCTGTCTGCCGGTCTCTCCGTCTGCCTTTCTGTCTGTCTATCTGTGTGCCGGTCTGTCTGTGTGCTCTCTGTCTGCATGTCTGTCTGTTTGTTTATCAGCCTGTCTGCCTCTGCCGGTGCGTCTGTCTATCTATCTGCCTGACTGTCTGTGTGTGTCTCTCTCTTCCTGCGTGCCTGTATGTCTGCGAGTCTGTCTGACCGTCTGCTTATCTTCCTATCTGTCAGTCTGTCTGCCGGTCTGTCTGTCTGCCTTCCTGTCTGTCTATCTGTGTGCCTGTCTGCCCGTCTGCCTGCCTCTCTGTCTGCATGTTTGTCTGTCTGTATATCAGCCTGTCTGTCTCTGCCGGTGCGTCTGTCTGTCTGTCTGCCTGACTGTCTGTGTATCTCTCTCTCTTCCTGTGTGCCTGTAAGTCTGCGAGTCTGTGTGACCGTCTGCCTATCTTCCTATCTGTCAGTCTGTCTGCCGGTCTGTCTGTCTGCCTTTCCGTCTGTCTATCTGTGTACCTGTCTATCTGTCTGCCCGTCTGCCTGTCTCTCAGTCGACATATCTGTCTGTCTGTAACTCTATCTGTCTGTTCTGCCTGTCTGTATATCGGCCTGTCTGTCTTTGCTGCTGCGTCTGCCTATCTGTCTGCCTTACTGTCTGTGTATCTCTCTCTTTCAGTGTATCTGTATGTTTGCGAGTCTGTGGGTCTGTGTGACCGTCTGCCTATCTTCCTATCTGTCAGTCTGTCTGCCGGTCTGTCTATCTGCCTTTCTGTCTGTCTATCTGTGTACCTGTTTGTCTGTCTGCCCGTCTGCCTGTCTCTCTGTAGACATATCTGTCTGCCTGTAACTCTATCTGTCTGTCTCTGCCTGTCTGTCTTTGCCGGTGCGTCTGCCTATCTGTCTGCCTGATTGTCTATGTATCTTTCTCTCTTTCAGTGTATCTGTATGTCTGCGAGTCTGTGGGTCTGTGTGACCATCTGCCTATCTTC
>NW_026997473.1:0-14353 GCF_035044405.1 Drosophila montana
TGCTACCACGATGGTATTAAGTTGACGAACGTCCAATCCTCTAGCCTTTCTTCCCACTTGGTTTGTGATGTTGGGTCCAGCTTTTGTAGGATAATCTGCATAATGATGCATTCAGCGATCTGTTCGGTGTTGCCCATGCTCTTTAATGCGCGAATGTGTGTGTTGAATTGGTCGGACAACTCCCTTAGCGCCACGGCCGATCCACCTGCCACCCTCTTGAGCCCCAATATCTCAAGTATGTGTGCCTGAAAAACCAAACGTCTATTGTTAAACCTTTTCTCCAATAAATTAAGTGCTATGACTTAATTATCGTTTGTTATTTCCAATGATTGAATTGCGTCCAGCGTTGAATCCTTCAGGCACGATCAAAGATGCTGCAGCTTTTCGTTATCTGCTAAATCCGGATGATTTTCTATGACGGTTGTGAACATAGAATAAAAGTCGACCTATTCTGTGTAACCACCACTGAACGTAGGCAACTTTAATGCGGGTAATGCCGGCGGTGACTGTCTGCGCTGGCAGCACAGATTGGTCGCGAAATGTTGAGCAGGGCAATATTGAGACACGTTTCGCGATTTCACTCAGAACCGAAATTTTCATAGAATTAGAATAGAATTTTCATAAAAATTGCTAACTCGTCGAAGTCCTCTTCGAGGCTAGTGTGAGTAATATCAAATCATAACACTAAGACCGCACTCATCAATTGCACTTAGTGTCGAATTAGTTAGAGCATTTTGAAGTGTTTGCAATCTGTCATAAATTGAAATGACCTTGCGCTTCAGAAAAGTCACCCTGTTTGCAGAGGGCACTGCACTAGAGGCGTTATTTTCTGCTGCCATTAGAAGCGTTGATAGAAAGTGTGTGCGAAACTAGCTGACTACCTAACAACGGTGATCGCTAGTACATGTAAACCGCTCAAAAACAATAGCTGTGAGAACTTCGCCGAACGCAAATGTCAAGCTATGTAACGAAGCAACTGCAATATCTTGTACATAAGTTACGCACGAAAGAACAAAATACTTTGAGCGACCGAGAGAGTAAGCAAACCGACGGTGTATATAACCTGCCTCCATCCTTTATTATATACCTTCTTGGTAGCCGACGTCGCTGTTTCCCTCTCTTCCTGTTTTAGGGGTTCCGTCGGTCCCTTTATTATTTCTCTCCCTTTTTTTTTTTTTTGATCAGTTGGTGTCTTTGTCACTTTTACGCCGATCTTACTCAGCCACTTTTGTTCCTTTTAGTTTTCCTTTTATTTTGCCTTTATATCTTCCACCAAACAAAAATACAAAAAAAAATTCAACAATTTTTTTTTTTTTTCATTTTTTTGTTTATAAAAAAAACTCAACAAGAGGGACTTAAATTTTCCTTTTCACTTTTTCACTTTTAGGCCGTTCATCACTTGGTCGCTGCCTTCACCTTCATTGTGTACCTTGGTTAATTCTTGTGTATTTAATTGTTTATTTTATTTCTTTTATTTATTTTTGTTTAATTAATTTTATTTATAAAAAAATTGTATTTTTATCCACTTATTTTTATTTATCTTTGGCCACTTTACAAAATAAAAAAAGTAATTCTCTCCACCTTCTTGACACTTTAACCCGCGTTCGTTTGATTCGTTTGGCGCTTGTTCTGTTCTTATTGTTCACTTCGTTCGCTTTCAATCTTAAAATGCGACTATCCTCACTGCCCTCGACAACTGTACTGACGAATTCATCTTTTCACCGCGCGTGAGTTGAAGTCGTCCCACTGTACAGCCGCTGCCGCGACGCTTTAACGGCCCTTCGACGCCGACGTCGACTGCGCCGCGCGTTTGGGCACCCGTGTGCGAGCGTGATCTCGACGTCGCCCGTCTGGCGCGCGCGCGCTGTACTTTTACGACCGACCGTTATGTTTTCGTCTCTTTACTTTGCGTGCTGGATTTGTGCTAGCATTTTCGTCACTAACAAGCTGCACGTGCTCATTTTCTGCCTCTGCCTACCACAGGGTATAGAAATGTTCGCTGGGGTATACTGGACTGCTTAATACCCTGTTTATATTTCGCACATACATGATATTCTCATTCTCTTGCTCTCCGCTAGGTTACTTTCCCTCTAGGGTATACCCGACTAAAAAAACCCTGTATATTTTTTTTTTTTTGAAAATACCTATTCGGGCATGCTTGCGGGCTTTAATCCGCCGACATGCCACACCCGGGGCCGGGGTATAACTCTCAGTCTTACCAGGTCTAGCGAGTTACAAGATATTTATAATTTCGCTGGGAGAGAGGGCTTAAGGGGGGGTGAGTATCCTGACCAAACCAAGCCTAGCTCTATCTCTACACGCCTACACCATCGGGCCGTGGCCTCGCACCAACTACACTAGCGGGCCGTGGCCTCGCACCAACTCCACTACCCAAACACTCTATCGGGCCGTGGCCTCGTACCACTACTCTATCGTGCCGTGGCCTCGTACCAACTACACTATCCAGACACTCTATCGGGCCGTGGCCTCGTACCAACTACACTATCCAGACGCTCTATCGGGCCGTGGCCTCGTACCGCTACTCTATCGGGCCGTGGCCTCGCACCAACTCCACTAACGGGCCGTGACCTCGCACCAACTCCACTACCTAAACACTCTATCGGGCCGTGGCCTCGTACCACTACTCTATCGAAACACCAACCGGTAATGCCCGCCCCGGGGCCACAATCTCGTACCACATGCCCTTGCTCGAGGTTAGGTCGAACACCGGTTAGTTCCGATGTTAAGGTAAGCCGGGTTACCAGAAAACAGAATTATCCAGTTCCTTCTTGATAATTATAACATAGGTACTTTATTCACTTTTGTTAATTACTACTTTATAGTAATTCCTGAGCTAAACCCTGCCGCACTGATTTCTGGAGCCCTAGCGCTCCGCTATACCATCTATGATCTTTTGTTGCCTCACGATGCACGTCTACTCACCCTTAGTGTTCGTTGCCTCGGCTGCTCAACTTCTCCGCGAGCTTTCGCAACTTCGCCTCGGAGCTTTCGCTCTTCGCCGCCGAATTGAAGTTGCGCTCTCAAAGACGGTGTTGAGCAACCGATCGACAACGCACGGTTGCAGCGGCGGCCGGCTGTTAAATTCAAACTCACTCTTGTTCAGTTAAATTAATTATAATATTCGCGGCTCCTTGCCTCTTTACTCCTAATACTGAATTGCTTATAGTATTGATGGCTGCTTGCCTCTTACTTCGCTAAGATCTTAACCTAATACAATTAATACTTATAAACACAGGGATGATGGCTCCGTGAAAAACTGTGGGGTGGCTGATCTCATTAGATGCCTCACACCCCCCCCCCCCCCCCCTCACTTCGAGCAGGTGACGGTCACGTCGCCTCTCGCGTTCAACGTAACGCTGTAGTCGCGCTCCCCGTCGGATACGTGGAAACGAGTGCGTCGGCATCGGAACCACGCCCGACGACAACGGTGTTCCGCGAGGAAACACCTTCCAGCCAGAGGGGGTGGAATCGGGCACAGGTTCCTTGGCGGGGCTCTCATCCTTCGCTTATTATTCTTATATATATATATAAACGCGTTAACTATTTTACAAAAACATCGTGAATTCATTAGCATATACCAATTCGAAAACGTATACATGAGCACATTCGGCCAGAACTCTAGCCTATTAATTCAAGGATCACAAATCAAAAGGGAAAAGTAGTTAGTACATTGCCATATGTACAAGTACAAAATTATAAATCAAGACCACCCGATCCTAGGGTCAGCAATAATATTTCTGGTGCGACTGCATCGTTAAGCATTCCTAAAATATTATGTAATGGAATACATTAGCGAAAACAATTAATGACTTCAAAGATCAATTTGTTAGGTCATACAAATTCGTTAATAAAGATATACCGATTAAAGTCTAAACACTAATATACCATCTTCAGATCCTGGTAAAACAATACAATAACATAGTACGGGTAGTAAATGAACTTCAAGATTAGCTCACACAAGAGCATTCCAAACAGTGTCTTAAATTTATACAATCCTTAAAAACAAGATTGAAAGCTATCGGTATTAGACATTGAAATAAATGTTCCAGAAGATCTAACTCTATTGGCTGATTTTAATGAAACCTAGCTTAACGACTTAAGCCTTGGATAGGGAATATGTGAAACAAGTTTCATCATCTATCCCTGAATTTGACGGTTAAAAACTGTCACTCAGTCGGTTCCTAACAGCTCTACGCATAGTTGAGAGAACATAAGGCATCCAAGAAGATTAGGTCGTTGAAGTTATTAAATCAAAGATAACTGGCCCATTCTTTTACAAGGTACAAGATAAAACTACAATCTCTGCCATAAGGGTAACGTTAAAGGTGAATCACCTGACATATTAAAAGCGAATCTGTTTAACATTAAACAAAAAGGTAAAACAGCATCATAATATATTGAAATCGACAGCTTGCAAAAGCAACTCGAAGCAATATATATTGATGATGGCTTAGACCCTGACAATGCAGAAAAATTCTCTACAAAAGAATCAATTTCTGCTATGATTAAAAACTGCGAGCATGCAAAACTCCGTATTATCTAGGAAGCAAGAAACTTCGTCACTTTCAATGACGTCATGGGTAAATATATTGCAGCACTGAAATGACCGGTAATGCCAGTACTGTGTTGTATCACAGAGGCAGAGGTAGAGGTAATAATCACCATTACACCCAAAGAGGTATACCAAATGGTAATTATAGCCCAAATTACCAAAATTATAACACCAACAACAGAGGACCTTATAGAGGTAATAACCGAGGAAGGAATAATTCCAACTGCGGCAACAACCACAATAATTCCAATAGTCAAGGTATTAACAATGTTCGAGTTACTCGGAAAACCAGCAAGCCCCTTAAGATATTCACAAAGAAATATCAAAGTACACACAGTAAATCTAAACCTCAGTATTTTTATTAAAATAAATAATAACAATATAATAAAACAGGCAAAGCATTTACGCTATTGCTAGATACTGGTGCAGACATTTCTCTATTAAAAGAAAATGTTGATATATTTGAATATATAAATTCAAGCATATCAAACCAAATATCTGGAATTGGTAAAGGTTCAGTAGTCTCTAAAGGTTTATTATTCGTAAAATTATCTACAGGAAAATATGTCATTCCACACGAATTTCATACAGTCGGACAAGATTTTCCAATACCTAGCGATGACATTATTGGTATAGATTTATTTAAAAAATATAATTGCCAATTAGATTTCACACAAACATGTGATTCTCTAATACTTCGGCCAAATAATTTAAATTATCCAATAAAACTACCAATAATTCACACTAGTGATAATAATGCCACAATACTTCCAGCTCGTTCTGAAGTAGTCCGTCAAATCAATATTGTTTCGCCAGAAAACAATATTTTCATTCCGAATCAAGAAATTGATAAACGAATATTCATTGAAAATACTATTTCCAAAAATCAACAAACATTTGTCAGAATTTTAAATACAACAAATTCAATAAAAATAGTAAAAAAATTACAGAATTCCTCATACTCATAAAGAAGAAGTAAATAAACAAGTCGAAAAACTTATCTCGGATAAAATTGTAGAACCCTCTGTATCGGAATATAACAGCCCAATACTTCTCGTTCAAAAAAAAAGGATTACCGGGATCCAATACCAAGAGATGTGCGATTAGTTATAGACTATCGTCATTGCCATTCCAGACTCTTGGGATATTGTCTACAGGTTGAAAAGAACCTTGAGCTGGCTGTTGACTAACAATCTTCGGTTCTCAAAACGCTCAGTCAGATTGGCCCAGGCTGATGGGAAGCCATCGTTTCTCAAAGGTGACTTCGACACAATCGCCTGAGCCTCGCCGCTGGTTTTCGCATTGAGTAAAGAGGTCTTAAAATGTGGGCAAACGCATATAATCACCGCTAAAGATTTCTGTGTCGCAAGAAGGTAAGCGACAGCCGGTTAGCAGTATTGATTTGCTCGCTTAGTTTAGCGGCGTATCTCTAATATACCGAGTCGCAGTAGTCATACTTGGACTGCATGACTGCAATGGTTTCCATTGAACCGGCTTCTGAGATTACAGCTGAGCCGACCTCGTACTCTTTTTCAACCTTGTCCCACAGGCTCGCATTTGGTCCCGGCGGACTTGGCACGTATAGAGAGACGGGTCGGAGCCTCCAGGAGTGTTTATTTTTGCCTCGATCTGACTAAGCCTATCAGCGACAGCAATAAACTTGTCATATATTGGGCCGTTTTAGTGTTAGCTCTCGTGGAAATCGGACTCGTTCTTGTGCTTACGGTTGCGTTAGTGCGTCCGACTGCAGTGGCCAGGGATGCTTCGCTTTTGGCTTTGGACGGCGGGAGACTGATTTTTATCAATTGGCCCCGAACTAAGACTAACTAAGTCTTAACAATTCCCCTAGGCGTGGACGCGGACGATTCGCTTTTAGTCCGGGACGATGTTCCCCTTTGGACTTTGAGGGCTGCTGTTGGAGACGGAGAAGCTCTGGAAGTGCTTGCCGACGGAACTGATAATTGGTGTTTTGTTTCCTCCCCTTTGCCAGTTGGCATACTAGGCGGAAGTAATCGACGTTATAATTCGATTGAGATTAAGGAGGATTTAAATAATAGTACATCAAATAAAATCAAATAAATTTAAAATAAATTAATTATTTATAAACCATGGAAAAAATAACAAAGAATTTCGATGATCATTTTATATTACTATTTTTATATTATTATTTTTATATTACTGATTCTTTGAATACTAATAAAATACCCACTTTTATGGCTGAGTACACAACGCTGACAAATGTGGAACCTTGAAGTTAATGTAGCATATCTACCCTACCATTATCATAAATCAAAGGGTATAACAATCCGTTAATACATTGTGACACTTTGTCATAAAGAATACAAATATACAAATGCCCAAAGTACATTAAAAGACCGCTTAGAATTACATCAACATTCCAGCGCACAAGCAATACGATCCATCGCTTATACAAGCCGATCGCGGCGCGTGGGAATGCTGAGCATGCACTTTGCAGCTCAAGTGGTCAGATCATACACAACATATGCATGCCTTCTGCATACATATGTATATACCAACATACTTATACATACATATAAACACATAGCTATAAGCATTGCATGTTTCGGGTTAGCTGAACCCAACATGAATATATAAGAATCATTCTCAATAAAGTAACAGAACGGAGCAGACGCTCCAAATCAAAACTGTGTTAGTTGAACTTATTACATGGCAACCGTGACAAAAGTCACAGGCTGACTTGTCTAGTTGAACAAAGTGCGAAGTGCATAATGGCATAATGCCAAGTAAAAAAAAAAACAACATTAAAACATTGCAAAATCAAAGTGTGAATCGTTCAAGTCCCAGACACATAACGAAAAAATGCCATTGAATTTGTTGGCGGTGGAAAGTGTCCAAAGGCAGCTGAATGCCCTAATTTGCTTTAACATTAAGTTCTAATTTCAAGCCTATGTTGGAAACCGCTGCTTAAAAAAAATACTAAAGACTGATAGGCTTTACACTAACAAATGTGGTTGGAGAATTTTTTTTTAAAAAACATAACAAATGATTTGTAAACCGAAATGTGAGCCAATCACATTCTATAACAACTAATATTTTCATGTCTCTGGCGCTGGGTATCTATATACTCAGCTGCAATAAAACATATGTCAAATGATAAATTTTTTTTTAAAAATTATCTTTTCATAAAAATTATCACCTAAAATTTTATTTTTGATTTTCAAAGAAGAAAATATTTTTCTTTCTTTACGTAATCCCACAATTAAAAAATTATGAAAAATAAAAATTTTTAATAGAAAACCTTACTTTTTCTTTCATAAACGTTTGAAAAATAAAATTTTTTTCATTGAATATATATAAAAAACGATTAAATTACATAATGGGATGGTTTAGTGATTCTAGTGAGGCAAAAGACAATACTGCCAACGTTGTAAACAACGTCAAGATAATTGATCACGCAGACGATATAAAATCGTTGTGGATCCTGTTATTAATTATCACGACAGTGTTAGTTTTACAATTTCTGCTTACAATCTATGTTAAGCATTATAAAATTATTAAGAAAAGATGAGTAGTAAAAATAACTTAGATAAGATCTAAATATGAATAAGGAGAAACTAGATCACGTTTACGAAAGCTTTCCAAATTTTCGCAATAATGCGATCAGAGTTTTACATTCCCATAGCGAATACATATCAGTATATCAGTTCGAGACTGATTATATAGAATCTTTCGGCGGAATCTGTAGCCCACTTATACACTGCGATAAAGCAGAAAAGGCAATGGAACTTTCAACACTACCATATGTCAGGTAAAATTAACAGAAAAAGAAGACGCATATTTAGGTAGAGCAACTACATGCTTAGTACGCTTACAAAAGTAACAAAATTCCAGTAAAAGAATGGAATGGAACGAAATTGCGAATCATATAGACGCATTTCGTTACAAATTTGATAAATGCATCAATAAAGATGCAGTTATAAAAGCGGAATCACTAAAAAACCATATAGAAATATTATTAAGGGAATACAATAATATAGTTACCTTAGTAAATAGTTATGAAAATAAATTCACATCTGAGCACAATAGTAAATGTTTAAGGGTAATAAAATCCCTAAACACAAGATTGATTACTGTCACCAATAGGCGACATATTCAGATAAACGTGCCAGAAAGTCTAAATCAATTTGCGGAGTTTGATCCCGACCAATTAAAAGAATTAGACGAATCAATTCAACCAAGCGACGCTGAATCTGATAGAGACATTGAAACACTAGAAGAAAGCGATCCAATCGAAACCAAACCGGAATTAATAACAATCTCTGAAATGGCACAAACAGTTGTAGAATTTATCAAGCTAGCCACATCTCTGATACCAGATTTTGACGGTAAGCCGGAAAATCTACAAGGTTTTCTAGATTCTTTGAATCTATTATGAGCTAACAGCCATAAGCCTTATAAAAACAAAGCTAAAAGGCCATGCGAGAAATTTAATAAGTAATGAGCAGACAATTGCTGCAATCATTATGCAACTATCAAATGCAGTAAAAGGAGAATCGGTAGAAGTTGTATCTGCTAAGCTTCTTAATCTGCAACAGAAAAATAAAACGGCTAACCAATACACTCAAGAGGTGGAAAAACTGGGAAAGGCCCTTGAAGGCGCTTATATCAGGTCTAAGCCAATCACTTGCGAACAAATACAGCACTACAACAGCTGTAAAAGCTATGACCCAAAATTGTTCAATTGATAAGGTAAATCTTATCATGCAGGCAGGCACATTCACAAATATGAATGATGCCGTTTCCAAATTTGTCAATAGTTGCACGGAGATAACAGGTCAAAGTAACACTGTCCTGTATTATCGACGAGGTGCAAACAACAATAATAGAGGAGGACGAAGAAATTACAACCGAGGCGGTAACAACAACAACCACAATAATTACAATAACCGTGGAGAAAGACGAGGCCAAAATCGAGGAAGAGGCCGAGGTAACTCCAACCAAGGTTGTAATAGTAACAATGTGAGAAAGGCGCAAAATACGCCGCAAAACTCTCAGAACCCTTTAGGAAACAACCAGTAAATGTAAAGGTTCATTCCATCAATTACAATATTAATATATGAGTCACTTTTTATAATCATTCAACTGAAATTAAACTCACATTCCCAATAGATACATTCCCAATACAACAAAATATATAATTCCACACGAATTTCATTTAGTAGATTCCGATTTTTCAATACCGTGTGATGGAATAATAGGCATTGATTTTATTAAAAAATTCAATTGTCAATTAGATTTCAAACCAAGTGAAGACTGGTTTATAATTAGACCTCAAAATTTAAATTATCCTATTTATGTTCCGATAACAGTGCTTGCAATAATACAGTTCTTCTGCCAGCCAGATCCCAAGTAATTCGAAAAATAGACATTAATACAGTAAATGATTATATATTTGTTCCTAATTAAAAAATACATAATGGAATTTATGTTGCAAATACAATAGCAGCATCCAAACATTTATACATTCGCCTTCTCAACACAACTAATTTCGACCAATTGGTCAAAGTAAACAAAATCCAATATGAAAATTTAACAGATTACGACATTCATAGCACTAATCCAGAAAATAGAAGCTCACAAGTACTTTCAAAATTAAAGAAAAATTTTCCAGAACAATTCAGAAGTCAACTAACAGAATTATGCACCAAGTATAGTGATGTGTTCGGACTGGAAACCGAAACAATAGCGACAAATAATTTTTATAAACAAACATTAAGACTTAAAGATGATGAACCCATTTATATTAAAAACTACAGAAGCCCGCATAGCCACGTTGAAGAAATTCAAAAACAAGTATGGAAATTAATAAATGACAAAATCGTAGAACCGTCTGTATCCGAGTATAACAGCCCACTCTTGTTAGTTCCGAAAAATCATTACTAAATTCGGAAGAAAAGAAATGGCGATTAGTAATTGACTATCGCCAAATCAACAAAAAACTACTTTCTGATAAATTCCCGCTCCCCAGAATTGATGATATTCTAGACCAACTGGGCAGAGCTAAATACTTTTCATGCCTTGACTTAATGTCAGGTTTCCACCAAATTGAGCTTGAAGAAAATTCAAGAAAAAATTTTCAACGAGCAATGGCTCATAATCCCAGTTCGAAATTAAACCGCATGCGGCTAGAGCTTGAAGAATACGACTTCACAGTAGAATACCTAAAGGGGAAAGATAATTTCGTAGCAGACGCACTTTTGCGTATTAATATAAAAGATTTCAAATATATGCAACATAAAGTCCTGAAAGTCACTACCAGGCGACAAAGTAGACAAATAAAAACTGTACAGTAAAAAATTATGAACTTTTGCCAAGGCAAAGTCATAAAAATGTATCTAAGCCCAACGTACATGAAGTCATTACAAATGATGAAGTACGAAAAGAAGTGACCTTGCGCATAACAGCATCTAAATGTTTATTTAAACATGGAAATAAAATTATCGCAAAAATTGAAGTTAGCGATTTATATACTAATGGAGTTCTCGACCTAGGTCAGTTCTTCCAAAGGGTCGAAAAAGAGGCCGGTATATTATAAATCAGCCAACTCAAAGTGGCACCGAGCGAAAAGATCTTTGAATCAGTTTCAATAGATTCTTTTAAAAATATGGGCAATAGCCGGTGACCCAAATAAAAGATGAAAAAGAAATACAACAAACACTGTCTACATACCATGACGACCCAATTCAAGGAGGTCATAGCGGCATAACAAGAATGCTAGCAAAAATAAACAGACACTACTACTGGAAAAATATGCCACGTTATATAAAAGAGTACGTACGTAGATGTCAAAAATGCCAAATGCCTAAAACAAAGACGCACACAAAAACTCCTTTGACTCTCACAGAAACACCACAACACAAAAAATGTTGAATTAAAAGTAGGAGATAAAGTACTTATAAGAAACGAAACAGGGCTCAAATTAGACCCAGTATATTTAGGACCATATATAGTAGAGAAAATAGAAGGTAATGACAACATTTTTATTAAAGATAGTAAAGATAAGAAACAAAAAGTACATAAGGATAGGCTAAAAAAATATATTTTTATTAAAGATAGTAAAGATAAGAAACAAAAAGTACATCAGGATAGGATAAAAAAATATATTCAATGAAACGTTTCAGGAAAAAAAAAAAGGTAAGATCAATATTAAAAAAAAAAAGGAAAAAAAATTTTTATTCTTCTAAGAAAGTTAAAAATAAAAAAAAACATAAATTCAAATATATTAAAAATAAAAATTTGTCAATGAACACAAATGTTTAAAAAAAAAAAATGATAAAATAATTTTCGATACATAAATTTATAATAAGAAACAAATTAATATCTTGAGTGAGTCTCTCTCAATGAGTGAGACTAGCGTTGACTAGCATTGAACTGGCATCAACACATATATCATCTCACTTTATATACCACTTAGGATGCTATAAATATATAAGAATACATAAATAAGAAGCATATTTAACGATTCTGGCACTAACACCCCCAGATATCATTTCCCAGTTAGAAAATTAGCTAAAAATGCAGGTTTATGCTAAGAGAAAAACCATATAGAAAAGCGATAGCCACATTATAATAAGGGGTCCTATTTAAGACGTGAATATAACTGTTATAAGTACTTCGGTGTTTCGTTCCGTTTAAATAAAATTATATTTTTTTAATACTAAATTACGCGGTTGTTTAGTGACCAAGTGAAATCGCTTAAGGATCATCGTGTTCGAGATTTTCACAGTGCTTGGCTGATTTAACTGTAGGTTAGTTCACTAATACAGATCTGATAAAGAACAATATTTGCTGTGTTGACTGCTAAAAAACCATTAGTTTCAGGTCAAAGTGTATTTTAAATACATAAACAGTGCTGTGTAAAAAATTCAAGGGTATTATATCCCAGCTTCAAAAAATCGACGAGCCCATAAGTATCTCGTATAAAATTTGATCTAACAAAAAACCAAACAAATGAAATTCATGACGCAAGGTCCAGAACCACCACTGTGCTTATCGGAAACCAACCTCAACCATGCCTGGATATAGGTGAACCACCCAGCAACTAAACACGTTCATACGACGAATAGAGCCACAGTGCAGCTATATCTGAGCTATTGACGAGCTCCGACAGAAATTCGTTATCTTCAGCGCCATTAAAATGCAGATCACAGGCGATGCCCGAAGGACTTCACAAATGAGAGCCGTCAATAATTGACAGGAATTAAGAAGGGCGCTAATCGCCGAATTTGAAAAAGATTGTACGACTTCTGTCTGGCTTCGCAGCCAAAACAGCTGGAGCGACCTCGCAACTTATAAGAGCAGCATCGTCTTCTTATCTAGTAATACTTGCTCTTCGGAGCAACTGCTTAAATTTCGCTCTTAAGATTACTTACATTGAGCTGGCGCTCTTCGCTGTAACGATTATTTATTGCCATAACATTACCTTTTGCGAAGGCTTGCTGCTGTGCGTCGAGTCTAGTTAAGTTCGTTCGCTTCAAGCATTTGGTATCATCAAAACATATTAATTTGTCACAATTATCGCTTCGCTAAAATCGGCACGAACCAATTCGGGTTCGCTTGCCATTGTAAAACAATTGTTCTTAAATAATAAACACAGACCAATTCGGGTCTGCCTTCTAATCGTAACTAATAATAAATATATAAATAAATTGGAACACAAGAAATAAAAAAAAGTTTTTATTTATATTTGTAAAAGTTATTGAAAAAGCTCATTAGCGCAACATTTTGTTGTCCCCGACGTAATTTTTGTTGTTGTTATATTATTGCTTTACATTAAAACAACAAACTTAAAAGATCAGCAGCCTGACATTTCGTTTTGTGCGTCTTATATACACCGTCGCTTTGCTTACTCTCTCGGTCGCTCAAAGTATTTTGTTCTTTCGTGCGTAACTTATGTACAAGATATTGCCGTTGCTTCGTTACATAGCTTGACATTTGCGTTCGGCGAAGTTCTCACAGCTATTGTTTTTGAGCGGTTTACATGTACTAGCGATCACCGTTGTTAGGTAGTCAGCTAGTTTCGCACACACTTTCTATCAACGCTTCTAATGGCAGCAGAAAATAACGCCTCTAGTGCAGTGCCCTCTGCAAACAGGGTGACTTTTCTGAAGCGCAAGGTCATTTCAATTTATGACAGATTGCAAACACTTCAAAATGCTCTAACTAATTCGACACTAAGTGCAATTGATGAGTGCGGTCTTAGTGTTATGATTTGATATTACTCACACTAGCCTCGAAGAGCTAGACTTGGATGAAATTGGTAGCCAATTGCGTGAGGACTTTGACGAGTTAGCAATTTTTATGAAGATTCTATTCTAATTCTATGAAAATTTCGGTTCGGAGTGAAATCGCGAAACGTGTCTCAATATTGCCCTGCTCAACATTTCGCGACCAATCTGTGCTGCCAGCGCAGACAGTCACCGCCGGCATTACCCGCATTAAAGTTGCCTACGTTCAGTGGTGGTTACACAGAATAGGTCGACTTTTATTCTATGTTCACAACCGTCATAGAAAATCATCCGGATTTAGCAGATAACGAAAAGCTGCAGCATCTTTGATCGTGCCTGAAGGATTCAACGCTGGACGCAATTCAATCATTGGAAATAACAAACGATAATTAAGTCATAGCACTTAATTTATTGGAGAAAAGGCACACATACTTGAGATATTGGGGCTCAAGAGGGTGGCAGGTGGATCGGCCGTGGCGCTAAGGGAGTTGTCCGACCAATTCAACACACA
>NW_026997474.1:0-956 GCF_035044405.1 Drosophila montana
ACAAACAGTTCGTAAAGATAGGTTAAAAATCTTTAATTCATAACAGACATAAAAACAAAACAAAAATAATAAAAAAAAAAATGAATTATACAAGGTATGCAAAAATATATATAGGTATATAAAAAAAAAGAAAAATACATTATAATTATAATAAATCAAAAAAAAAAATATATATAAAATAAATTTAAGTAAAATAACTCCACTTAGTTACGTTATTTTTCAAAAGGAGGGAGATGTAGTATGTGCATATATTGAGGGTACACTGTACCAAGAACTCAGCATAAATATAACAGCAACATTTTGTTGCATTACATAAAGAAAACCAATTCAAGTGAGCGTGAAATATGATCACCCACTTATGAACTACGCTAAGTCAGCATTAGCACGCTGACCTCCAATAACATATATATATATATGCGCATAAGACTCTCTCGCTCTCTGATACTGTTAAGACATATACATATATGCAGCCGCTCCGCTGCTAGCGTAACCGGCAGCGCAGCTACGCGGCCTTAGCCTAAGCACCTTTGTACATAGGCTAAGCGTACTTAAAGAGATATTGAATAAAGCATTATCAAAACCGAACTCAAACGGCGAAGACGTGGCAGATCCTTTAACTCGTACGCATCGACTTTATAAGACACACCGGAAAAGACAGACGGGCAGATATACAGACAGCCAGACATGCGGACAGAGAGACAGGTACACAGATAGCAGAGAGAGAGAGAGAGAGAAAAGACAGGCAAACAAACCCACAGACTCGCAGACATACTGACACATAGGAAGAGAGAGAGAGAGATGCACAGACAGGCTGGCAGACAGACAGGAATACCTACCTCGCAGACAGACACGCAGACCCACATACTCGGAGACAGACAGACACACAGGAAGAGAGACAGATACACCGACAGTCAGGCAGACAGGAATACCTACAGCCTCGCAGACAGACACACCGG
>NW_026997475.1:0-22650 GCF_035044405.1 Drosophila montana
ATAGAAGACTATGCTAAAGAAAGTAAATATAGATTAGAAGTAGCATATAAGAGAGCAAGAGTAATGATCAAGGAAAATAAAAGAAAGAATAAAAAGTTATACGATTCAAAAGTAAATGACATAGGAATATCAATAGGAGATAAGGTCTTACTAATTATATTGGACCATATAGGGTCACTGGTATAGAGTATAGAGATAATATAGTAATATCAGATACTAAAAATAGAAAACAAAAAGTTCATAAGGATAGATTAAAAATTTGTAATGTAATTAATAATCCAAAATTTTCTTTATGAATTCAAATTCAAAAAAAAAAAAAAATCAAAAACAAAATTAAATTAAAATATATGACGGCCTGATCAGCCAAATGAAAAAAAAAATTTTTTACAAATAAACGAATTATTACAATAAAATTTATCTTTAAACAAAATTTTTATACCTTTAATACTTTTGTATTTTTATATTCCAACATTTTTAAATTTGTTGTTATATACGAAAATTTCAATTAAAAAAAAAAACAAACCTCAATAATTAAGTTCATTAAATAACTACACATTCATAATGTTACGTTATTTCTCTAAAAGGGGAGGTGTAGTGCGTATATGCCCTTACAGAATACCCTGTTCTTAAATATAAAGTATGCAGCACTTTGTTGCATACAATAACAATAATATAGTAAACAAGCCCAGAGCCAGCGCGGTTCACTAGCCTCACTAGCTGACCGTTTATGCTTACGCTGCATATCCCACGCTCCGTCTGAGCGCATTCCGTGAGCAATATACATATATACTCACTAATACAGGCATATGCGAGCTACTCACTCTCCCTCTCTTTGTAGCTGTTAACCAATAACAGCATAAGTATATATGTATATCCATAGGCTAAGCGCACATTTTTAAAGCCGAATACATTCATTAACAAGATACCCACAAAACTGAACTGACGTGCTGATTGTTTTCATTTATTAAATACATTTATGGAAAAACACCAAGTGTATTTCTACACTCTATATATAAAACTGTTTGTCCTGACTAACTGATTTATTGACTGATTGATTGGTGATTAACCCAGCGCATGCCGTTAAAGCTATAGCTGAAATTTTCACTGTAGTTACTTTTTGTGATAAAGGTGCACGTAAAAATGTGTGAAAAATCGCGAAAAACGGTTGTAATAAACTTTTTTGTTTACCATCCGATTGTCCTCAAGCTCATATTCAATAATCTTTGTTCAAATTCATTTGAGGGCTGTTTCGTTCTTTTCGACAAATGCATTCCCCCTTGGTCGAAATGGAATTTTATTTCCAAGGATATATATGAAAAATCATTTTAGACTCGTCGGAAAGTGGGATTCTAGGATGTTTTTGGTAAGGTTTTAAGTTTTGTCCGATTTGCTTCAAATTTATTTTCAAAGCTCTACATAAAAACTGAATGTATACGTGTTTCAGCAACTTGGAAGATTTTACCCGCAACACTGGTTAATTGCCGGGGTATTCCCGCTAATTATCAAAAATAGAATAGAAATAGAATATCTGATATTGACAGATTTAATAAGACGGAAAACGAAAAACTAACGGTTATCTCTATATATAAAACTGTTTGTAATGACTGACTGACTGACTGACTGACTGACTGACTGACTGACTGACTGATTGGTGATCAACGCACAGCCCAAACCGTTAGAGCTAGGAAGCTGAAATGTTCACTGTAGTTACCTTATGTGATGTAGGTGCAAGTTAAGACGGGGTTTCGGGAAATTCCACCCGCAAGTGTGAAAAAATCGCGAAAAACGTTTGTATGTAACTTTTTTGTTTACCATCCGATCGGCCTCAAACTCATTTTCAAAGATCTATGTTCAAATTCATTTGAGGGGTGTTTCACAATTTTTGAAAAATCCCCCTTGGTGCAAATGGGCGTCGAAGATTGGGTGGATGACGTTTTGTGTTCAATTTTATTTCCAGAGATCTATAAGAAAAATAATTTGAGATGTGTTTCACTTTTTTCGCAAAATCAAAACTCCTTCGGTCGAAAATGCATTTCAAAGAATTTTTTGGTGAATTTTAAGCTTCGTCCGATTTGTATAAAAGTTATTTGATTCCCGTCCGATCAGTTTCAACATAATTTTCAAAGCTTTATGAAAACATTGATTTTATAACATAGGTGCCACGTGCAAGGCCAGGTTATACCCGCTAGTCGATATATATAAATATAAACATATACACATATGCACTTCACTCTCTCACTGAGTGACTCTCTCACTGAGTGAGGCTCAGTCAATGCTACGTTCAGACTAGCATTGAAATGGCATCAACATTCAACAACTCCCCTTTTAAGGGAAGTAGAGTTTAAATCCTATAATATTGCGAAAAAGTTAATGTTAGAAAACGATCGGATGAATTCAGTTTTATAGACCATTGCAATAAAAAATACAATAAACATGAAGAAAAAACTATTTTTAATTTTCCAATTAAAACCACCAAACTAGACGTACGTACTATAAATGGTATAGTACAATTCAAGTAAAGTATTTCTATAAAACCAGACAAAGTGTGCTCCATCCAACAAGATTTTCTTAAAAAAATGATTTCGATATCGATTTTGCTCGATTACTTGGAAGCGGGGCAAGTTATCGATTATCGGTAACAAACTCGTTGTCTGGCTACAGCATCGTCTTCTTATCTTGTTATACTTGCTCTATAAAGCAACTGCTTAAATTTCGCTCTTAAGATTATTTACATTAAGCTGGCGCTCTTCGCTGTAACGATCATTTATTGCCATAACATTACCTTTTGCGAAGGCCTCGATGCTGTGCGTCGATTCTAGTTAACATTCTTTATTATTTATATATTTTTATATATTTGATTCACATAGTAAATTATGGTGTGCTTGCTTGTTTTTTAAAACCATCTCTAGACACATTTCAATGTTGAAAGCCTAAAATCGTTGTTTACCTTGCTATTCTTTTTATTATGGTATTGTACGTTTAGTAATTACGTTAATTTCAATTTTGTTATCTCTTTTGTTACTTTGATTTAGCGCTAAGTCTGGCTTGGCTTGGTGTTTTGTTTTTTTACTTGGGCATATCTTAAACTTTAAATAGCAACATTTAATTGACTTTGGGGGAAAAATTGCACCAAAATTTAATAAAGGCAGGCAAAGAAAACAGTTAAGGTAAGTATATTTAACCTAAAATAAATTATTTTCTTTTGAATAGTACTATTTACAATCTCATGAATGTATATTCAAAGCACAATTTAAATTTAACTAACGAATAAACAACTAGCAAAATAACACAAAGTATAATACTTTGTTCAATGTGAGATTGAGAAGCTTAATAATAACGGCTTCTTTAGTTTAACAACAATAGTAAATGTTTGGAGTTTTTTGCACTATATAAATATAAGTTGAAATATAGTAAATGTTTTTCTTTTTTAGATTTTGATAATTGAGTTCTTAGGAATTTTAAAAAACAATTGCATTTAATTTCATATTAAGGAGGAAATTCTTTATATCCGAATAAGTATTGGTAAATATATAGTTATTTAAATATTTTGTTTTTTTTTTTTTGGTCTATTTAAAAGCTGAGCAAGTAACAAGGATAGGTCATTTAGCTATGTATATCTAAATGCTGGGTGATTGGAATGCATTTTGTGGGTTACATGAGGCACACTGATCAAACGACATGGACTAAGCTAGGGCGCAATGCCCTTTCTTTTTAATATAATATGTATGTGTATATATGTTGTATACTTTATATGTATATTCCGATAAATTATTGTACTCTCTTGCATAATTTGCATATGTATTATGTATGAACTAAGTATGTAGTAATTGTCCAATTGCATTTGCTCTAAATGTTTATGAGTATTTGTTTTTAGTTGGTTTTGTGTATCATAATTGTTCTCTTGATTATGGGTTTTGTCTTTTTATTTTGGTTGCTGGCATTTAAGACCATCCACTTAGAGAGTTACATCATGTTCCTCATCGAGCATTTCGACAAAGGCGCGCGGCACCAGGCCCCTCATCAGACCCTGCTTACCGTACATGTAGTCCTCATTTACAGGTGAGCATTCGGCGACATAGATGACCTCGTTTGCGCTTAGATTCAATTCTGTGTGATCCTTGGCATCATAGGAGCACAGGACACGCGCGCGCTGCATTTGATCCGAGCTCACATTCAGTTGCATGGACTGATTAGCTTTGTGGCCGGCACTGCTGCTGTTGTTGTTGCCAGGATTACGTGCTCCACCGCCCATGCCGCCGGCGGCACTGGACTTGGCGGCATCATGCAAATCGATCGGTGTGTAGGGTGTTGGGCCCAAGTTGGCCAGCTCGCGCTGCAGTTGATCCATGACATCGCCGCACTGTTTGTAGTAGCGCACCTGGGTCTGGATGAAGGCGTGCAGATGGCGCAAGTGCGATGCCTGCGATGTGCTGATGCCATCCAACAGCAGCTTGGTGATCTCCGACTGACGATCAAATTCGGCCTGAGCCACGCGCAGGTCGCGCTCCGCCGCCTGTTGACCCAGCATGCTGCGTGCCTCCTTCACGCGATTCTTGCACGCATCCAAGTCCAAGCGCTTCGTCTCCAGTATGCCGCGATCCTTGCTGATGGTCTTCATTTCACCTTCTAGAAATTTACGTAACGGTTGCGTAAAGCATATGCCTGAGGTGGCAATGAAGTCGTGCTCGCACTGTCCTAACTTTTGCTCGGCCTGGCCCACTTTGATTAGTGCCTGGTCGTAGGGCATGTCCTGGCCAAAGTCGCCGCCCGCCTCAATCATGTCAAACGCCAGATGCTCCAAGTTGCTGAGTCGTTTCGGTTTCGATTTCTCAATCTTTTCGAATATATAATCCTCGACCCGATTCTGTGGATTCGGTATAAGCACCGATTCGGTGTCGCGCACCAACTTCTCTGTCCATGTTTTGGTCACGTCGGCGCGTTCCGCAAGATTTTGAAAGTGTATATCATACTCGGTGCGCTCGATGATGCCCAATTTCTCCTCCGTTAGCTGGACCACTCGTGATATTGTGCTACCCGTCTCCTTGACAAGGTTCTTCATATTAAAATTGGGCAAGTTGATGTTCATTTTCAGGTGAAGTTAATTAATTCAAATTAGATTTTTTGCAAGCCAATTCTCGTTTGTATTTATCAATAGTCTAATAAGAAGCAGAGATGCCAATCAATCGATGGCGAAGTACGTCCAACTAAGTTCGTTCGCTTCGCGCATTTGGTACGCATCGGCCACTTGCAGTATCAAAACATATTAATTTTTCGCAATTATCGCTTCGCTAAAATCGGCACGTACCAATTCGGGTTCGCTTGCCATTTTAAATCTATTGTTCTTAAATAATAAACACAGACCAATTCGGGTCTGCCTTCTAATCGTAACTAATAATAAATATATATATAAATTGGAGCACAAGAAATAACATAATGTTATACATTTCTATTTGTGAAAGCTATTGAAAAAGCTCAATAGCGCAACATTTTAGTGACCCTGACGTGATTTTGCTGTTGTTACATTATTGCTTTACATTTAAGCAACAAACTTAAAAGATCAGCAACCTGACATTTCGTTTTGTGCGGCTTATATACACCGTCGCTTTGCTTACTCTCTCGGTCGCTCAAAGTTTTTTGTTCTTTCGTGCGTAACTTATGTACAAGCTATTGCCGTTGCTTCGTTACATAGCTTGACACTTGCGTTCGGCGAAGTTCTTACAGCTATTGTTTAGGTGTTAGGTACTCAGCTAGTTTAGGCTGAAGCAAATCGAGCGGCTTCAGGCCTCATTTGATATTACTCACACTAGCCCCGAAGAGCTAGACTTCGATGAAATTGGTAGCCAATTGCGTGAGGACTTTGACGAGTTAGCCGCTTCTATGGAAAGTTCGGTTCGGAGTGAAATCGCGAAACGTGTGTCAATATTGCCCTGCTCAACATTTCGCGACCAACCTGTGCTGCCCGCGCAGACTGTCAGAGCTAACGCACCGCCGGTATCACCCGCATTAAAGTTGCCTACGTTCAGTGGTGGTTACACAAAATGCGCCGACTTTTATTCTATGTTCACAACCGTCATATAAAATCATGCGGATTTAGCAGATATCGAAAAGCTGCAGCATCTTCGATCGTGCCTGAAGGATTCAGCGCTGGACGCAATTCGATCATTGGAAATAACAAACGATAATTAAGTCATAGCACTTTATTTATTGGAGAAAAGGTTTAACAATAGACGTTTGGTTTTTCAGGCACACATACTTGAGATATTGGGGCTCAAGAGGGTGGCAGGTGGATCGGCCGTGGCGCTAAGGGAGTTGTCCGACCAATTCAACACACACATTCGCGCATTAAAGAGCATGGGCAACACCGAACAGATCGCTGAATGCATCATTATGCAGATTATCCTACGTGGCTACGTTTCTGGAGCAGAGATGCCGAACAATGGAAACCGTAAATTTTGCTATGGTAAGCTATGCCCCTAGCCATCAGGTGGGAAAAACTAGAGCAATTAAGACATGTAGATCGTCATTTATCGCCACTAACCACGACTCCCCTGTCTTCGTTTTTTGTGATTGCCCTGGTCATGGCATATATTGTTCCCGATTTGGAAACATGTCCCCTGCATTACAGGTTAGGGAGGCAAAACGACTTGCATTGTGCTCTGGATGCTGTCGGACCTGCGGGGCGAAGCATCATTCCCTGCTGCATTTAAATAATTCTGGTTTTCCATCTGGTCAGCTGACTGCGCCTGCTGATTCTTCGTCGATAGCCCACGCCTCATTCGCTAAGTCGTCGCCATCTACCTCTACCTCTCTTGTTGCCCGGCATTTCAATAGTGATGTTGTCCTCTTGGCTACTGCTATGGTGATCGTTAAAAATCGCTCCGGCACTTTGATACCTTGTTGTGCCCTTTTGGATTCCGGCTCTCAGCTTCACCTCATAACGTCTCGCCTTGCTCAACAGCTTCAGTTAAAGAAGCACAAGTCCTCATCCATTTTCTCTGGTCTAGGAGATTCTTGTTCTGACACAGAAGGAAATACGGCCACTATAACGATACAGTCTCGAGTATCTGAGTACTCAAAATGCCTCACAGTCCTGGTAGCGCCTACCATAACTGATAGTCAACCGAATTTTACAATCAATACTACGAATTGGAACATTCCCGCTAACATAAAACTTGCAGATCCGTCTTTCTTTAAACCACAACGCGTGGACTAGCTGCTTCGAGCTAGTTTGTTTTATGAGCTTCTCAGCGTCGGCCAGATAAAGCTTCTCCCAGGGCTACCATGCCTTCAGAAAAGAAGGCTTGGTTGGGTAGTTTCTGGAGGCGGACCGCGTTTGGGTGGTTCTACATTGATTGCGAAGCATACTGCGGGCAAACTTGAGTCAAGTTCTGAAGAACGTGCTGATGAATTGGTGCGTCGATTTTGGGAGATAGAAGCCTGTTTGTAAATTACACCTACCACATCAAAGGAAGAAACTGATTGGGAAGAGCATTTCTTAAGGACTCATACTAGGCAATCTGCCTAGTGGCCAATATTCGGTTCATTTACCATTCAAGCGAAGTTTGGAATGTCTTGGGACGTAATACCAACAAGCCTTTCGTCGGTTCCTGACCCTGGAACGCAAACTACAAAATCGTCCAGAAGATTCAATATTCAAATTTTCTAAAGGAATACTTGGATCTGGGTCATATGTCGCCTGTCGCTTCAGAGTCCGTAGGACTTTGTCAATATTTTCTTCCTCATCACTGTGTTTTTAAAGAAGACAGTTCAACGACAAAGTTGCGAGTCGTTTTCGACGGCTCCGCAGCTACCTCGTCTTTACAGCACCGGGCGATTTCCTCCAATGCATTCTGTTGCGAGACTCGCCAGAACAGGATGTAAATATTTTTAAGCTGGATACAGTTACATACGGAACAAAGCCAGCTTCATTTCTCTCTGTCCGTGTTATGCATCAGCTGTCTGTGGATGAGGAAATTAACTTCCCAATTGGCTCTCGGATTCTGCGGCGCGACTTCTAAGTTGACGACCTCATTTCAGGTGGTGACTCGATTCAAGAAGCACAGGAAATTCTTAGTCAGACGGCTAGAATCTTGGCAAGTGGGGGCTTCAAGCTGCGAAAATGGTGTTCAAATAATGATGCTGTTCTAGAAGGGATACCCGAAGAGGACAGAGATTTTTCTCTTCAGTTTGGTGAAGGGAGGGACATCACCAAAACTCTTGGGTTCGCTTGGGACTAAGCGTCGGATCGGTTGCAGTTTTCGTTCTCGTCCATTCATCCAAACCATCAAAAAGATCGATTCTGTCGACTATAGCTTGGACCTATAGGGCCGGTAATCGCTAAGGCTAAAATCTTTTTGCAGCAGATCTGGAAGGAGAAGCTTGATTGGGACGAGAGCCTGCCTTCATCACTAGCCACAGCTTGGAATAATCTTTGCTGCAGTTTTGAGAAAGCACAATTTCTTAAATTTCCTCGTCTCGTTTCTGCGACGCCAGCATCGAAGCGTATGGGGCCTGTGTCTACGTCATTTCTCGACGACCACAAGCCAGTTGTAAACTGTTGTGTTCCAAATCGCGTGTAGCTCCTCTGAAAACAATCACAGTTCCAAAGCTAGAGCTCTGTGGCGCCGTCTTATTAGCTAATCTCATGCGTGAGATATCTAAAATGGCACTCTTTGATGGAAAATTCTACTGCTGGTCGGATTCTTCTGTTTGCCTTTCCTGGATAAAGACCGAGCCCTGCAAGCTCAATGTGTTTGTAGCTAATCGTGTTAAGGCGGTTCAAGAGCTAAAAATTGGCATGGAATGGCGCTACGTTTCTACTTCACTCAATCCGGCAGATATACTCTCGAGAGGATCTACACCCAGTGAATTTAATCAATCGTTACTGTGGTTCAACGGCCGAGAATCTCTATGTGGAAACAAATTGGACTGCTCTTCTTCTTGGTTGCCAGAAAGGCCAGAACTCGAGCTAAGAAAAAAGGTCCTTGTTGCGTCATCTCCCTTCGTTGATATATCTGCCACTTGTAAATACGCTAACTTATTTGATAAAATGCAGCGTAATATCGCATATATCTATAAGCACAAGCAGGCATCCTGGACTAACAGTGTGTGATATACAGCATAGGACTTAACTCTTACTGCGGCTCGTCCAGAGAGCACACCTATGGGAAGAAATTAAATCACTGCGATCGCAAAGAGCTGTTAAGCCATCCAGTATCGCATCACTTAACCCTTTTTTGGATGAGTTCGGCATTCTTAGAGTTGATGGGCGCTTGAAAAACTCTTCGTTGGACTTCGAGGCTCGCCATCCAATAACTCTTCCGCGGCACCATCCCATCACAGATTCATTCAATAAGGTTTCACAATCGGGACTTACACGCTGGTCCACGTGCACTTCTGGCTCATATTCAGTTGCAGTATTGGCCGATTGGTGGAAGGAAGACCGTATCCAAGGTGGTTGGAAAATGTGTGAGATGCTTTCGTGCCAAGCCTCGATTAGTAGAGCATATAATGGCTGATCTTCCCAAAGAACTTTTGACTGCTTGTCGAGCCTTGGAAGTCTCTGGCGTTGACTATTGTGGACCATTTTTCTATAAGCCAGACGTACGTAACAAAGCTCCAGTCAAATGATACATGGCTGTCTTCGCCTGCTTCGTGACTAAAGCAGTTCACCTGGAGCTGGTCAAGGATCTGTCGACGGCTTCATTTTTAAATGCGCTCAAGAGGACCATCTCAGATATGGTCGGATAACGCTACCAACTTTGTCGGCACCAAGAACGAGCTTCTGGAACTCAAGCGTCTTTACATCAGTCACAATCATATTGACTCAGTGCACAAGTTTTGCATGGCTGACTCCATTGATTGGAAGTTTATTCCCCCTCGTTCGCAGCATTTTGGCGGCATTTGGGAAGCAGCAGTGAAGACAGCGAAGCATCATTTTTGTCGTGCTATCGGCTCTTGCGTTCTTAACTTCGAAGAACTTCGCACCCTAGTCTGCCACATAGCATCGATAATTAACACCAGGCCATTGTTGCCTCTTTCAGAAGATCCAGCAGACCTAGATGTGCTCACTCCAGCTCATTTCTTGATTGGTGGACCCAGCTCATCGTTTGTTGAGCCTGATGTTACGCACCTTCAATTCAATCGTCTGGATGGCTGGCAACGCGTAGCACACCTCCAACAACTGTTTTGGTCCCGCTGGCGTGAAGAATATTTAACGCTGCTTCAGAAGCGCTCCAAATGGCGTACTCCAAAACCAGGCCTATGTGTCAACGACCTAGTCCTCGTAAACGATGAAAATCTGCCGCCTCTCAGGTGGCAACTGGCGATGATCACGGAGTTAATCGTGGGAAATGATGGAGTCGCTCGCGTAGCCATCTTGCGCACCGCAACAGGAGAGATAAGCAGAGCTGCAAACAAGCTGTGCCTACTGCCCATCAAGGACTCAGTTGAAAGCCCATGCCTTTCAACGGGGGGAGAATGTCTGGCTACGCAGCTAAAACAGAAGGAGCGACCACGCCACTGATAAGAGCAGCATCTTATATCCCATCTTATAATACTTGCTCTGCGAAGCAACTGCTTAAACTTCGCTCTTAGGATTACATTTGCATTAAGCTTGCGCTCTTCGCTGTAACGATCATTTATTGCCCTAGCATTAACCTATGCGAAGGCCTCAATGCTGCGCGTCGAGCTAGTTAATTATAAAAACATATTAATTTGTCGCAATTGTAGCTTCGCTTAAATCGGCACGTACCAATTCGGGTTCGCTTACCTACAAAACCTATTGTTCTCAAATAATAAACACAGATCAATTCGGGTCTGCCTGCTTATCGTAACTTATAATAAATATATAAATAAACTGGAACACAAGAAATAAAATTAAGATATTTATTTTTTTTTGTGAAAGCTATTGAAAAAGCTTAATGGCGCAACATTTTAGTGATCCCGACGTGATTTTGTTGTTGTTACATTATTGCTTTACATTGAAGCAACAAACTTAAAAGATCAGCAACCTGACATTTCATTTTGTGCGGCTTATATACATAATAAGCAATCGCCGTCGCTTTGCTTCCTCTCTCGGTCGCTCAAATCATGTTGGACGGGGCACATATTGCCTGGTTTTAAGGAAATACTTTAATTGTACTATACCATTTATGGTACGTAGGTCTAGTGTGGTGGTTTTAATTGGGAAATTTAAGTTTTGTTTCATTATGTTAATCGATCATCATGTATCGATTACACACTTAAGTTGAATATTATTTGTTGTTTTAATAAAGTAAGGGTTTTCTCTTCTTCTTATTCCGAGTCCTAGGCAGCTTGAGCATTAGATGAGTTATGCCATTGTTGATTATTTATAGGGTTTTGCATTCCTTCTTGGTCCAAATATCGTTTGAACTCTTGCGCAAATTATGTTCTGTGCGATTCTGAGGTTTGTAATTATAATAAACTTAAATTGGTGACTTACCACATTATTAAAATTTTGATGTTTATTTCCCTTATTCATTCGACTATCATTATCTTTTTTAATTTGTTGTGGAGTTGACGGACTATTATAATTATTATGATCCAAAGTGCGTACTCCGAAGCCAGGCCTGTGTCAACGACATAGTCCTTGTCCGACATAGTCCATGGCCACTGGCGAGGATCACGGAGATAATCGTGGGAAATGATGGAGTCGCTCGCATAGCCATCTTGCGCACCGCAACAGGAGAGATAAGCAGAGCAGCAAACAAGCTGTGTCTACTGCCCATCAAGGACTTAGTTGAAAGCCCATGCCTTTCAACGGGGGGAGAATGTCTGGCTACGCAGCCAAAACAGAAGGAGCGACCTCGCCACTGATAAGAACAGCATCTTATATCCCATCTTATAATACTTGCTCTGCGAAGCAACTGCTTAAATCTCGCTCTTAAGATTACATTTACATTAAGCTTGCGCTCTTCGCTGTAATGATCATTTATTGCCCTAGCATTAACCTATGCGAAGGCCTCAATGCTGCGCATCGAGCTAGTTAATTATAAAAACATATTAATTTGTCGCTTAAATCGGCACGTACCAATTCGGGTTCGCTTACCTACAAAACCTATTCTCAAATAATAAACACATACCAATTCGGGTCACCCTGCTTATCGTAACTTATAATAAATATATAAATAAATAGGAGCACAAGAAATAAAATTAAGTTATTAATTTTTTTTTTGTGAAAGCTATTGAAAAAACTTAATGGCGCAACATTTTAGTGATCCCGACGTGATTTTGTTGTTGTCACCTTATTGCTTTACATTAAAGCAACAAACTTAAAAGATCAGCAACCTGACATTTCGTTTTGTGCGGCTTATATACATAATAAGCAAACGTCGTCGCTTTGCTTACTCTCTCGGCAGCTCAAATCTTGTTGGATGGGGCACATATTGCCTGGTTTTAAGGAAATACTTTACTTTAATTGTACTATACCATTTATGGTACGTGGGTCTAGTGTGGTGGTTTTAATTGGGAAATTTAAAAGTTTTGTTTCATTATGTTAATCGATGATCATGTATCGATTACACACTTAAGTTGAATTTTATTTTATTCCGAGTCCTAGGCAGCTTGATGAAAATTTTCAGTGTCTATTATCATCTGTCCACTGGTACTTTCCGATAAGGAGCATTAGATGAGTTATGCCATTGTTGATTATTTATACGGTTTTGCATTCCTACTTGGTCCAAATATCGTTTGAACTCTTGCGCAAATTGTGCGATTCTGAGGTTTGTAATTATAATAATCTTAAATTGGTGACTTACCACATTTTAAAATTTGGATGTTTATTTTCCTTATTCATTCGACTATCATTATCTTTTTTAATTTGTTGTGGAGTTGACGAACTATCATAATTATTATGATTCCCGCTGGCGTGAAGAATATTTAACGCTGCTTCAACAGCGCTCCAAAGTGCGTACTCCGAAACCAGGCCTATGTGTCAACGACATAGTCCTCGCAAAGGATAAAATCTGCCGCGTCTAAGGTGGCCACTGGCGAGGATCACGGAGCTAATCGTGGAAAATTATGGAGTCGCTAGCGTAGCCATCTTGCGCACCGCATCAGAAGATATAAGGAGAGCTGCAAACAAGCTGTGCCTACTGCCCATCAACGACTCAGTTGAAAGTCCATGCCTTTCAACGGGGGAGAATGTCTGGCTACGCAGCCAAAACAGAAGGAGCGACCTCGCCACTGATAAGAGCAGCATCGTCTTCTTATCTTGTTATTCTTGCTCTACGAAGCAACTGCTTAAATTTCGCTCTTAAGATTATTTACAGTAAGCTGGCGCTCTTCGCTGTAACGATCATTTATTGCCCTAACATTACCTTTTTCGAAGGCCTCGATGGTGTGCGTCGATTCTAGTTAAGTTCCTTCGCTTGCTCGGGTCTGCTTGCTTATCATAACTTATAATAAATATATATATATATATTGGAACACAAGAAATAAAATAATGTTATATATTTCTATTTTTGAAAGTTACTTATTAAAAAAGCTCAATAGCGCAACACTCGTTCTGCGAGGGTAGTAGGAGAACCTACACTGCAAATTTGAAGTCTCTAGCTCTTATAGGTTCTGTTATCCTTGAGTTCATACAAACGGGCGGACGGACGGACGACGATTCGACGGACGGAAAGACCAACGGACATGGGTAGAGCGCCTCGGCTTGTGATGGTGATCAGGAATATATATACCTAATTGGGTCGGAGATCCTTCCTTCTGCCTGTTACATACATTTACACAGTTACATTATACCCCTTTTTACTCATTTTAAATGGTTTCAGGGTATAATAATGTATGATAAAAGAATAATATACCTTCATTATGAAGCAGACCTCCTTATATTCCAATCTGCTTATATCGAAATCTAGAGTCCGAATAACATAATTAAAGTTATGAGATCCATTGATTATAATCAAAACTCACAGGAACCTGTTACACCCAGATATAACATTTTAAAACATTTTCTAGCATTAAAAAAATAAACATATCACTTTCCGGATTATTAAAATATCATTCAAAACACAATCAATGAATGCGAAGTATGCAATGCTACAAAAACTGAGCATAGAAATACCAAATTTCAATTTGAACTAACCCCAGAGTATTTAATCCCAATGACAAATACGTTATGATCTTTTACATGATCTTTAACAAAAATTACGCTATTGCGAAGATATTCACTCAAAATACGCCACTTTAATAGAAATCAAGGTTCCGCTTTCATGTGCGCTGCACTACCATTATGGTTGAAATCAGAAGGTCTAATCTCTATATATAAAACTGTTTGTCCTGACTAACTGATTTATTGACTGACTGATTGGTGATTAACACAGCACATGCCATTAAAGCTGAAATTTCACTGTAGTTACCTTTTGTGTTAAAGGTGCACGTAAAGAAATTCGCATGTGTGAAAAATCGCGAAAAACGGTTGTACAAAACTTTTTTGTTTACCATCCGATTGGCCTTAAGCTCATATTCAATGATCTTTGTTCAAATTCATTTGAGGGGTGTTTCGTTCTTTTCGACAAATGCATTCCCCCTTGGTCGAAATGGAATTTTATTTCCAAGGATATATATGAAAAATCATTTAAGACGCGTTTCACATTTTTCGCAAAATCAATGATTTCTCATGGGAAAGTGGGATTCTAGGATGTTTTTTGTAAGGTTTTAAGTTTTGTCCGATTTGCTTCAAATTTATTTTCAAAGCTCTACATAAAAACTTAATGTAAACGTGTTTCAGCAACTTGAAAGATTTTACCCGCAACACTGGTTAATTGCCGGGGTATTCCCGCTAGTTATCAATAGAACAAGCAAAAATATAATTTCTGATATTAAGAGATTTAATAAGACGGAAAACGAAAAACTAACGGTTATCTCTATATATAAAACTGTTTGTAATGACTGACTGACTGACTGATTGGTGATCAACGCACAGCCCAAACCGTTAGAGCTAGGAAGCTGAAATGTTCACTGTAGTTATCTTATATGATGTATTTCGGTAAATTCCACTCGCAAGTGTGGAAAAATCGCAAAAACGTTTGTATATAACTTTTTTGTTTACCATCCTATCGGCTTCAAACTTATTTTCAAAGTTCAAATTCATTTGAGGGGTGTTTCACACTTTTAGGAAAATCCATTCCTCCTTGGTGGAAATGGAGGTCAAAGATTTGGTGGGTGACGTTTCGTGCTCAAATTCATTTCCAGAGATCTATAAGAAAAATCATTTGAGACGTGTTTCACACTTTTCGCAGAATTCAAACTTCTTCGGGGGGAATGCGAATTAAAGATTTTTTGGGCGAAGTTTTAAGTTGTGTCCGATTTGCTTTAAACTTATTTTCAAATCTCTACATAAGAACTTAATGAATACGTAATTCAGCGATTTGGGAAATTCCACCCGCAACAGTATTAAATTGGCGGAAAACGGTTGTATGAAAGTTCTTTGCTTACCATCCGATCGCCCCCAAACTCATTTTCAAAGATCTATGTTCAAATTCATTTCCTTATTGCAAATGGGGGTCGAAGATTGGGTGGATGACGGTTTGTGCTCAAATTTATTTCCAAAGATAAGAAAAATCATTTGAGACGAGGTGGAAAATGCATTTCAAAGATATTTTTGGTAAATTTTTTTCGATTTGCTTCGTCCGATTTGCATAAAAGTTGTTTGATTCCCGTCCGATCAGTTTCAAAATCATTTTCAAAGCTTTATGAAAACATTATTTTTATAACATACGTGCCACGGGTAAGGCCTGGTTAAATCCGCTAGTCGATATATATAAATATAAACATATGCAATAGGATTTTGCAAGAACATACATATGTCCACTTTCTTCATATACCACTTAAACCTTTGCATACATATCGATTGTGGAGGAGGGGTCAGATTAGTAAATCGACTTCAAATGAAACAATATAATTTTCTTTACTCGCTCACTGAGTGACTCTCTCTCACTGAGTGAGGCTCAGTCAATGTTACGTTCAGACTAGCATTTGAACTGGCATCAACACCACACGGATCGATCAAGGCCCGAGTCTCGAGGGTCTTCTTCGCGGTGTCTAGGAGTACTGTGGCGGTGGGCAGGACGGACGTCCGTATCGTGGAAGGGCTTGGGGTTGGTGGTGATGTGCTGCTGGAGGGCAAGGATGCGACATATAAAAATTATTGGGGCTAATGTTTGGAGAGACTTGCGTCATATGACCTAAGTAGAAGTACCCTATATGCAAATATAAAGTATGCGGCACTTTGCTGCATACAATAACAATTATTTATTAAACAAGCCCAGAGCCACTTTATATATTGGCTCTGGCTCATATTACGCAGCGCGCTTCACTAGCCTCACTAGCTGACCGCTTATGCTTACGCTGCATATCCCACGCTTGGACATTGAGCGTCCCGAATACTGAGTGAGTAGAGAGTGTAGAGAGAGCGTTATGGTGAATAAACGCGGTGGCTTACAAAACAAATTAAAAAAAAAAAATAGCGCACCTAAGGTGGTTGCTATACACGAAAACGCCAACACCCGCATGGTCGACAGCTCAGAAGCTACAAACGGAGCTCGGCCACCTGCAAAATGTACTTTAGCAGAGAAAATCAAACATCGCTACTCACTCAGCGAACATTATAATAAACAAAGCAACTAATAAAGTTGAGCCCATTGCCGCAGTCAGCCTGCCGAAACTCAAGAAAACGTGCCCTTAAGATTGCGAAGGCCCGCTAGATAGCCCCTTCTGCGAATACACGGGCAGACACTGCACAGCCAGCACTAACAAGGAAATACCGATGCGATGACCGGCACCGGCCCCGTCTGAGCCCATAGGCCCAGGACATCAGCAGAAGCTATTCAACAAGCGAGAGGGGCACACCGCCACTTGCGTCATCGAGGGAGCATCAGCGTGCCACATTCGGCGACGCCCAGCTGATGCAGCGAACAAGCGACGCAGCGACGCAGAGAAAACATACCCACAATGGGTTTAGTAGATACGAAGGCAGGGGCACCCACTGCTAATGTAATAAATAAAGTTGAAGCTTAGACTCCAGATCAGAAGCTAATTGTAACATTGTTAATAATAATAGTAATTATAATGTGCATAAACATGTTTTATAAAATTTACAAGCTGCACAACAAATGTTTAATAAAGAAATACTTAAGCAGAGCAAATGATCTGGACAAAATATAAAAATTCACTAAAAATTTAAAATAACATACGAAAGAAAAAAAAAATATAACAATGAAAAATAAAATATGAAAAAAATTGTAAGAAGATAAGAAAATACTTGAAAATGGACACAATAGAAGCCATAGAAGCCATAACTTTAGAGATGCTTGTTTTAAAGAAAGAACTTAACAATTGGTCTCAACGACCCCAGTAAGCATATATGTATGAATTAGAACATTTATTATTATTATTATTATTATACATTACAATCATTAAATAGCATCCAATACTAGGAAGAACAAAAAATGTTCAAGAAATGAATTCATTATGGAATGGCAACAAATTTTGGCCACAATAATTGAAAATAAAGAAAATTTCTATAAGTCATATAAATGTCTATTTCAGAATAAAATTGTTCAGGCGGTAACTGTCAAAAAGTATGCAAAAATATTAGTAGAGTGTCTTAACCAGGCCCATACGTTAATTCACGACCAAGGAGAAAAGTTAAATCAGACTCATTGGTCATGGTTTTCAAACTTTTTGATTAGACTAAGATCAAATTTGATAACAATAAAAGGGATGCATTATTTGGATATATCAATATCCGACAATCGTAAATACCCCTTTGACAATCGGAACTAGTGAAGAACCGGAATCGATAGAATCCGCAAGTAATTCTGACACCGAAATAAAAGAAAAAGATCTACACGATCTAATAATACCAGCGGTATTAAGCGATTTGGTAGAAGAAGAGTTTTCAGATTCTGATACAAGCCTCGGTATAGCAGAACAAGAGGCCGATACAATGGCAGATACCTCAGCCGCCATAAGGGCGTACATAAGAGAAATATCGAGTGCAGTTCCGGCAATCAAACTGGTCGACCTAGTTAATCATATCAAAAATTATAAGAACAACCCTGTACAAAGTACAAAATGAAACCTCTATAGATAATTAACAAATTACAGACTGTATTTGGGTCGAAACATCATCTTGTATTCCAGAGGTAATTATCGTGGTAGAGGAATAGAAACAATTATAATAACCAGAACAGGATAATACTAAAAATAACAATAATCATATCAGATTAACCCCGAATAACCTGGGAAACTCTCAACAACCTTTAGATACGCAACAATAGAGATCGGGTTAGAGAGGTTTACACCATTAATCTCAATCTTAACATACTTGTATCATTTAATCACGTAGCAAAAGGATAAAATACATAAAATACAGGTGCAGACATTTCAATTGTAAAAGAAAATTCTGATTTTTTCATTTTTTTCAATGACATTCAAAATGACAATAGAATCAATATTCAAGGCATAAGCCAAGGAGTTATAAAATCTAAAGGCTTAACCTACAGACAGATCAATATATAATTCCACAAAATTTCCATATAGTAGATCAGCATTACGCAATACCATGCGACGGAATAATAGTGATTGATTTTATAAAAAAATTTAATTGTCAATTAGATTTCAAACCTACAGAAGATTGGTTTATAATTAGACCTAATAACTGAAATTTTCCGATTTACGTTCCGATAACATACAGTTCTGGTAATAACTCAATATTATTACCAGCAAGATCCCAAGTCGTCCGCAAAATCACTATAGCCTCCAAACCAGTAAATTCAAGTTGGTATCTACGTTGCAAATACTATTGCAACTTCTCAAAATACATTTGTCCGACATCTAAATACAACAAATACTAATCAATTAGTAGTACATATTCGGACTTGAAACCGAATCTATATCAACAAATAATTTGTATAAACAAAAATTGAGATTGAAGGATGATGAACAGGTTTACATAAAAAATTAGAGAAATCCTCATAGCCAAATACAAGAAATTAAAGCTCAAGTACAAAAGTTAATTGACGACAAAATAGTCGAACCTTCTCTATCAGGATATAATAGCCCGCTATTGCTAGTTCCAAAAAAATTTCTTCCAGATTCCGAAAAGAAAACATGGCGATTAGTAATTGACTATCGTCAGATTAATAAAAAGCTGTTATCTGATAAGTTTGATGTGATGTTTTAGTTCAACTAGGTAGAGCAAAATATTTTTCATGCCTCGACTTACAGTCGGGTTTTCATCAAATTTAACTTAAAAAAAGTTCAAGAGATATAACGTCCTTTTCAACGAGCAATGGCTCATATGGCTTCACGCGACTACCATTTGGTTTAAAAATAGATACTAATTCTTTCCAGAGAATGATAACTATAGCATTTTCTGAACTAGAACCGTCTCAAGCATTCCTTTATATGGATGATCTAATAGTTATTGATTTTTCCGAAAAGCAAATGCTTAAAAACCTAACTTACGTTTTTGACAAATGCAGGATATACAACCTGAAACTACATCCCGAAAAATATTCATTTTTGATACATGAAGTCACATTTGCACAGATAATGCACATAAATGCACAGATAATAGAATCTTGCCAGATGACAAAAAATATGATATCGTTCAAAATTAACCAGTTCCCCATGACGCGGATACCGCTAGACGTTTCATTGCGTTCTGTAATTACTACAGACGATTTATTAAAAAATTTGCAGACTATTCAAGGCACATAACTAGATTGTGTAAGAAAAATATTCCATTCGAATGGACCGATGACTGCCAAAATCACGGCTTATAGAACCAACTTTGTTACAACATCCAGACTTCGTCAAAGAATTTTGCATAACAACAGATGCGAGTATGGCCACCAACTTCCAGTTGCATACGCATCTAGATTATTTACAAAAGGTGAAAGTAACAAGAGCACAGCTGAACGAGAATTAGCAGCTATTCATTGGGCAATAACACATTTTAGACCCTATATTTACGGTAATCATTTAATCGTCAAAAAAGATCACAGACCGCTCACTTACCTATTCTCACTGATTAACCCGAGCTCAAAATTAACACGTATGAGACTTGAATTGGAGGAATATAATTTCACAGTAGAGTATCTAAAGGGTTAAGATAATTATGTAGCTGATGCGTTATCAAGAATAAAAGAAATTACTTGAAATATTAAAAAAGCCACTACAAGATATCAAAGTAGACAGAAATACTGCGCAGGAGATAAAGAAATAGAATTGCCTAAGCAATCTCTGGAAAAAGTTTCAAAGCCCAACGTATATGAAGTCATCAAAAATGACGATGTACGACCTTGCTGTTTATATGCTGTTTCTGTAATCATGGGAAGAAGATTACTGCAGATATGATGTCAGCGATTTATATACTAATGGAATTCTTGACTTAGGTCAGTTCTTCCAAAGGCTTGAAACGCAAGCAGGTATAAGTAAAATCAGCCAACTCAAAATGGCACCGTGGGAAAATATCTTTGAACACGTTTCAATTGATAATTTCATAGAAATGGGCAATAAAACATTAAAATCATTAAGAGTAGCGCTACTCAACCCGGTGACCACCACTAAAACTGAAAGAGAAAAAGAAGCAATACTGTCTACATTCCATAATGAACCCATTCAAGGAGGTCGGTCATACTGGCATTTCAAAAACCTTGGCCAAGGTCAAAAGATATTATTTCTAGAAAAGTATGTCTAAAGATATAACTGAGTACATACGAAAATGTCAAAAAATAAAAATAACAAAGCACACTAAAACTCCGCTTATACTGACAGAAACACCAATAGGTTCTTTCGACAGAGTGATAGTGGACACTATTGGTCCGCTACCTACATTTGAGAATGGGAACGAGTATATAGTCACATTAATGTCTGATTTAACCAAATACTTGGTTGCCGTCCCAATTGCAAATAAAAGTGCAAATACTCTAGCAAAAGCGACATTTGAATCATTTATTCTGAAGACATGGAAACAGAATATAAGAATTCGATTATAAATGATTTGTGCAAAAATTTAGAAATAGACAACATAACGTCTATGGCACATCATCACCAGACATACATATTCTCATATATATCAGTTAATAATGCTGATTGGGACGTATGGCTTCAATACCTCGTATACTGTTTCAGCACAACGCCCTCGATGGCAAATTGTTTTCGGCAAACAAAACAATTTTTCAAAACATTATTGTATATTTATTAATTATCCGCTTAAAAGCAGCCTAGTGCAATTTTTGTCAATCAATTCCAACCACAATATAAATCGTGGTTAAAATTTGAATTGTATGTACATAAGTACACTCTTATATTCCTATCTTCCTCTCCTATCCATCAAACAAGAAAGGGGAGAATTAATTAAGTTTCCACATTCAATTTAATATTTTTATTGTTAATATTGTTAATTAACCACTCAGTCCGATAAACAAACATACTGTAACCAAGTACCAAGTAATATGTTGGATATCAAATTAATACTCTTGCATGACAGTATTCACTTCAATCCGAAACACATCCATGTCTTTTGAGTTGTCTTTATTCATTGATTTTTAATAATTCATATCTTATATTCTTAGCCTAAGCTGCGCAGCTTCGATGCCAGTAAACGCAAGCAGAGACGTTAGCGCATTATGTATTCCTTATATGCTCAGCTCTGATAGTAGCGAGAGCGCGAGAGAGAATGTTATATACATACATAAAGAAGGGACGATCGCGCATGCTAAACATGTTGACTCGGCACTTCTTCTGCCCATTGCATACTTGTGGGATCATATTACTTTGCACGTGAATTATGCTTGGTTCTTTGGCATACGTAAACATTGCAGCTAAGTGCTACAATGTGCTTCAATTTAAATGACATTGGGTACAGTGTGTATTCGATATGTATGTTTATTACAGTATACTACATGTCCCTCCTTTTGAAAAATAACGTAATTTAGTGAAGTTATAAGAGTATATAATAATATATAATATAATAATGAAGTAGTAAATTATATGTGATGTTTTTATATATATTTTTTTTCTGTTGTTTTTTCTTAATTGTTTTCTTTTTATATTTTTTATATTAGTTTGTGCGAATATATTTTTGAATGGAATGAAAGGTAAAATTAAATTTCTTTTCATTTTATATGAAATAATTTGCATATTTTTTTTTGTACGTATACGTATGTATACACTACATCACTATGAAAGAAAAGTTTTAAGTCCAGAATACTTAGGACCCTATACAGTAGTATCAGTAGAAGACAATAATAACATTTTAATCAAAAATAATAAGAATAAACAATAGAAAGTTCATAAGGATAGGTTGAAAATTTTTATTTCATAATCATTTTAGTGTGGCCATGCATAAGAATATTCTTATTATTATAAAAATGAATAATATCTTTACATTTTACATTTTTACAAAACACAAAAATATATTTATATAAAAACGGCCTGATCAGCCAAAACAAAACACAAAAATAAAATTCCTAAAATTTAATTTTTTTACATCTTTATTTTTATATTTTTAAACTTTAATATTTTTACACTTTTTCAAAAAATTACAATCTATTAAAAATAGCTACATTATATTACGTTATTCCTCTAAAGGGGTGTAGTGTGTATATGCCT